>NC_141037.1:13940000-14192500 GCF_052040795.2 Danio rerio
CTCATGACTGTAAAGCGCTTTGGGTGTATGGCCATACACAATAAATGCGCTATATAAATACACATTAAATTACATTACATTAAATTGAAAGTCTACAAACATTATTTACTAAACACAATCAACAAATAATCCCCATAATGCATTTTAAACAATCATGGAAATCATCAAGTGTGCTCATTCAATCTCATAAGTCTCCACAATAGAAGTGCATATTTGATAAACATAGAATGGTAAGAATTACCAATAATACTCTTTGAAACTGTAGTGGACATCATTGTGTGCACATTCAATAATGTAATGCACTGCAATAACAAGTGTACAACTGAAAAACATGAAACGGTTAGCGAATACTCATAAGCAGAACCTTTCAAGTTTATGCCATTCTCAACTGGTAATTGAAAGGCGCTCAAAACATTTGTTGAGTCTTAATGTTTGACCTTACACATTTAAAGAGCTCCTATTTTACCCCTTTACAGGATCTAAGACATGGGTGCTCAATCCTGTTCCTGGAGATCTACCTTCCTGCAGATTTCAGTTGCTACCCATATCAAACACACCTGCCTGTAATTATCAAGTGGTGTTCAGGTCCTAATTAATTGGTTCAGCTGGGTTTGATCAGGGTTGGAGCTGAAATCTGCAGGAAGGTAGATCTCCAGGAACAGGATTGAGCACCCCTGATCTAAGATAAGTCTTTGGTGTCTAAATTGCACCTTTCAAAATGTTTGAAACTTCTAAAACTCATTCATGTGTTGCAGCTGATCACAGAGAGTTGGAACAGATCTTTTAATCACATTTTCTTTGTGAATACTGTTCTGTGGACGTTTATGTGTTAAGCCTGGTTTAAACTTCTGTGTCAAGTGATCGATGTGACCCATGGCACATGCAACGCGCTTAGCTGTGCATTCATACTTATGCGCGCTGTTTCTGTTGCTCTGCAAAAGCACTTCCAAAACGCTAGTTGTCAGTGAGGTGTTTATGTTCCACTACGTCGAGTTTCTTCGCTGGTGTTTTGATTTTTCTGAACGCTTACAAGTGGTTCAAACTCACTCATTTTGAGGCAGGAACTGGCAGACATGCAACAACTTTAACCATACGGTAAACACAAAACAAAACGTTTCATTTATAGCGCCTTCACTCGACACTTGTAATTAATTGCATTATCCAGCTTGCGCAGCTCTCGGTCTCGCTCACGCTCGTCAGCGCTACCAAGCCGACCAATCACAGAGTTTGAGCTACGCGTTGTTGCGATGTTTAGTTACATTATTTTGAGAGGTACGCGTTAGTGATGTGCGTGCGTTTGACGCCGAAGTAAAAATCAGCCTTTAGTATGGCAACATTAATAAGTGCCTGTCAATCAATTTAGTGGGTGGGGAAAACTAAACTTCATCATCACATTGCGGTGAGCCTCACAATCACTGGGATTTGGATCCTATTTTAAAGTCAGACACACTGTACCTGCACACAGCTCTGTCCAAATAGCTTCCAAAAGATTTTGCATCATAGGTGTCCTTTTAAAGTCAGAGTGAAAGAAAGTTGCTGAGACTTTTATTTCAGTATGTTGATGTACTTCCAATTGGGCTTTCTTTTTTTGCATCATTCCCTCATAGAAACTAACATTAAGAGGGGCATGGTTAAGGATATTGGGGCATAAGCTGTAAAACAGATGTCAGTTGAGAAGGACTGCCACTTCAAATACAAAGCAAATGATCAGACTTTGATTGAAGATTACCAAATCAGATTAATTGTTCTCCTAAAGATTAACAACACACTTTAGCAAAATAAATATTGTAAATTTTGTTTTCACACTTGGGTTTTTAACTTCTTGGAATTGTGTCTGGATTTACAGTTAGTTCAGTAGCTCTTTTGCCGATATTTCAGAGAGCGGCAGCAGGCCTAGCAGCGCGAGGAGAAGATGGCGGCCCACGACAGGACAGTCTGGATGGTGGTGGTATTGGCGAACCAGAGCAGTCGCACTCCAACACCAGCACCCTGACCGAGAGAGAGCCCAGCTCCTCCAGCCTCTGCAGCATGGATGAAGAGCACCTCACGGACATCGAGGTGGTGCGCCGGGTCCTGTGCTCCTCCAGAACCAACGTCAACTTCATCACAGAGATATTTCGCCAGGTAAGTCAGGAGGAACAGAAGAACTACAGCGCATTTACATATCAATGAAAGAGGAGGAAGTGCGGCTCAGTTTTAAGAAGTGGTGATGAGGGAAGTCGATTGTTTAACTGTTCAAACAGAGAAACTGCTATGGATGTGACAGTTATATAGTATTGCTGCAGACCATATTTAGAAGATTTCAAAGACATGGTCTGTCAAGAAATGGAAGACTTAAGATTACACCAGGAATTACCAAACTTGTTTCTGGAGGTCCGGTGTCCTGCAGATTTTAGTTCCAACCCTAATCAAACACACCTGAACAAGCTAATCAAGGTCTTACTAGGTATACTTGAAACACAAAGGTTGGTGTGTTGAGGCAAGTTGGAGCTAAACCTTGCAAGGCACCGAACCTCCAGGAACGAGATTGGTGACCCCTGGTTTACACTAATACATTTCAGTTTTGAAAAAAAAGCAAGTTTTGCTACGGTTAAGCCTTCCGTCCACACTACCCCAGAGGTTTTGAGCGGCGAAAACATAGCGTTTTAAAAATCCTGAAGAGATGGGGGTTTTTTTCTTTCTTTTTTATGCTGCTGCTCCATGTCAGTGTGGATGGTGGAAAACGGTGGCATAGCTGCAGAATTTTGCCTATTTGATTGAGCATTTTTCTCAATATTAAGTAGCCCACACAAAGTTCAGTCTTGCATCCTTTTCTTGCAAGTTCAAACTTCCGAGGACACGTTGGGTAAATCTTCAAAGGGAACAGTGTACTTTAAAGTCATTCACATCACCCTGGCTATGCTGTTTTGCTATTTTAACAATAAAAGGAATACATGATATAAGAAACTACCTAATTTTATTTTGATGTTAGCAACTTAACAGACACCAAAAATGTTGAGGTGTCATGTAGCTTCATATTTATATGACCGTCATCTTCACTGTATGCATATTTATGACAAAATGAAGCCTAAAACATAACTGCCTCCTTTCATTTTCATTAAAAATACGAAACACAACACACCATCTCTTTTGCTCAATATCAGTTTTAAGGTAAAGGTATAAGGTAAATGAATGTGTAGGTTGTACAGTGCGTTGTTAATTACAGAACTACTATTAAAAAAAGAGAAAAAAAACAAGTTCTGAAAGAGATCAAGCCTCAGTAAAGGCAATAAAAAGTAACTCAAAGTAATGTAACATATTACTTAGCGTAAAAAGTAATGCAAGTAGTTTTTTGGGTATAACTCAATATTGTAATGCATTACTTTCAAAACTAACTTTCCCCAACACTGATTTTTGGGATTAAAATTTTTAATGTGTATGTTATATGTTGTCTTGTGTGTGTCTATGTACAGCAGACCTTTGTTTCTAGCAACAAATCTCTCCTAGGGAAGACAATACATCTGACCTTGATTAGAATTAGAAAAGTCATGCTATAATTATTATTAAATATGTTGTTGATTGGAAATGGAGGGGTAAATAATAATAATGAAGAATCAGAACAATCTTTACTGGCCTGTTTTAGTCCAGATTAAAAAGTTGGTTAAAATGTCACTCATAACTAGATCTGCAGAAGACTTTTTGCTATTTCTGCTGAGAATTTTGATAAAAGTCTGCGGATTTCTGGGGAATTATTTTGGGAGTATCGTAACTAAAACCTTAATATATGAAATAAAAATAATATCTATTAAACTTTTATTCAATGTTTAAAATGCAAATCCAATTAGATTCACTTTATTTGGTAAATAAAGCAAGTTTGTCACATAATATGTCTAGTAAAAGACAAAATATTACTGTACAAACTGCATTATACATAAATCAGATGAACATTTTTTTATAAGTCAATAATATTACTGAAATAATCAAAACTGAATAAATATAGATTTGCACACATTAACTCAATTAAATGAACAGAATTAATGATGGGCTAAAAATCTGCAGAATTCTGCGTGCGCAGATTCCGGGTGGGCCTACTCATAACATGCACTCACAACATTTTTATTTCTGAATTTGTGCTATTTTCATGATTATGCTTTTAAAATCTGTGATCCAGGCACACAATGTCCTGGAGGTATTGATTGTAACTGATTAGAATAAAACGATCGTAAAAATCTTTTGTGTTGTGCAGGCGTTCCTGCTGCCGATGTGTGAGGCTGCAGCCATGCGTAAGGTGGTGCGAGTGTATCAAGAGTGGATTTCTCAGCAGGATAAGCCTGTGTTTATGAGAGAACCAGAGGAAGAGCGATTCACAGGCCAGCTGGACTCAACCCACGAGCAGAGAGCTGATAAAGACGAGGAGGAGGTGGGTGTCTCTCAACTTATTACATGCTGAGTCAGCCTGCACAACACCTTGCTCCAGAGTTTCTTTGCTTCAGATATATCTGTAATGGGATTGGGCAATATCCAGTATTTAAATTATTGCACTCAGTCTGGCTAGGGGGATATTAGAAGCTTTTATCAGGCTTATTTTGGTAGAATTGTCATTTGACAAATTATAAAAGTATAAAATATGTAATTTTATAATTCTATATTGTGTAATATATTAACTGTATATTATGCTCTATTACATTGCGTTGCTTTATACGGTATTCAGTGCTTCCCAAACATGGACTTCACTTGGGCGGGCCACCCAGGTGTATTAATGGCCACCCAAGTATATTTGGTGACATTTATTTTTTCATGATTATAATTTTTTACACTTTTTTTTTTGTATCCACCCAATAGCCAAACATCCGCGATCGATTAACTGGTGGAAAATCTTCTCTCATCCTACACATTTTCTGCTTCTTGTGGTGTGTTTGAGAACTGTCAACACTCTCACAGACAATCTCATGTGTTCGGCAGAGACCCGCCTTTTTTGGACTAAAAATGCATCCATCCGGGGTTTTTTAAATCTTGTAAAACGTCCAGGATTTGGCTTTTGGTTTCGCTTTCTAAGCTGTCATCATTTTTATTTTAAGCCTGATTTACTTTCACTTGGCTTCACAGCTGACAATGCATGTACAGGCGCAAGACAGAGAGAAACATTATATAATTAACCCTTTGATCTTAACGACTCAGATAAACTTTTCTATATTCTCAGAGGAAGAAATTACATCTAAACTGGCTGCTGAATAGATGTACACCGCTAGAAATGCTTAATTAACTCATTTGCCTTATTTTATATTTGCCTTGTTACCAACACTTTTTAGTCTTGTAATTATACTTTTTAGAGATTTTTATTCCATAGATGTTTTTATTACTTTGTAATTTATTTCTCCTTTGCTGTATTTATTTTTTTAATTTGATGATGTTGATATTTTGCATATTTTATACATATATAACATGCTTTGGCAATACTGTACAAAAACAGCAGCTTTTACGGGTCAAGCCTGATTTATACTTCTGCGTCAGGTGACCAGCATAACCCATGGCGCATGCAACGCGCGTGGATGTGCATTTATACTTCTGCGCGCTGTCTCTGTCGGTCTGCATTAACACTTCCGAAACGCTAGTTGGCAGTGAGGTGTAAATGTTCCTCTGTGTCGAGTTTCTTCGCTGCTTTTTTGCTTTTCCTGAACACTTCCGGGATGTACAAGTATCTCAAACTCGCTCATTTTGAGGCAAGAACCGGCGGTCGTGCAACAACTTTAACTATGAGGTAAACACAAAACGAAACTTTCCATCCAGAGCTCCTTCACGGTACTCCACACTTGTAAACAATCGATCGCGCCATTCGCGCGGCTCTCGGTCCCGCCCAGACTCGTCAGTGCTACCAAGCCGACCAATCACAGAGCTTACGCTACGTGTCGTTGCGACGTGTAGTTACGCTTTTTAAAAGGAGGTGCACGTCAGTGACGCCGATGGCCACGGCGAAGGGCTATGCGTCAGTGCCGTAGCATACGCCGGCGTTTGACGCAGAAGTATAAATCAGCCTTCAGTGGGTGCATGTGGCTCCCGAATAGTATAAAAGTAAAACAAATAGTGGAATTTTTTTTTTTATTATTTCAACAGTCAAAAACAGTTAAAAAAAAAAAAAAAAAACTTCCACCCATTGAAAAGAAACAGTGTATAATAAATAAAAATATTGTTAAATCACTTTTTATTTATAATAGTTTAACATATTTTATTATAATTATATATAATATATAATTATTTTATATTTTAGATTATATATAGTTGAAGTCAGAATTATGAATTATCCCCTTTGAATTTATTTTCTTTTTTAAATATTTCCCAAATGATGTTTAACTGAGCAATGGAATTTTCACAGTTTGTCTGATAATATTTTTTCTTCTGGAGAAAGGTTTATTTGTTTTATTTCGGCTAGAATAAAAGCAGTTAAAATTTTTTTTATTTCAAAATTATTAGCCCCTTAAAGCTATGTTTTTTCGATAGTCTACTGAATTACCATATTTGTACAATAACTTGCCTAATTACCCTAACCTGCCTAATTAACCTATTTAAGCCTTTAAATGTCACTTTAAGCTGTATAGAAGTGTTTTGAAAAAAATCTAGTAAATTATTATTTACTGTCATAATACAAAGATCAAATAAATCAGTTATTAAAACTATTATGTTTAGAAATGTGTTGAAAAAAATCTGCTCTCTGTTAAGCAGAAATTGGAGAAAAAAAATAAACGGGGCTAATAATTCAGGGGGGTTAATAATTCTGACTTCAACTGTGTGTGTGTATATATATACGTGTGTGTGTGTGTGTGTGTGTGTGTGTGTGTGTGTGTGTGTGTGTGTGTGTGTATATACATATATATATATATATATATATATATATATATATATATATATATATATATATATATATATATATATATATATATATATATTTTAAATGTTTATTTAAAATATAATTATTGAAACAATTTTAATGCAAAAGATTCATTACAAATCTGTATTTTATGCAAATATATTTTTAATTAATAAAAATTTAGATTTGTGTTATAAATTAAATGATAAAAAGTAATAATATAATATATTAATATTAATAATAACAATAATAATAATAGTAGTAATAATGCATTTTATTTCTAATGTGCTTTGCTTAAACCCAAAGAGCTAAAGTAAAAAATAGACACCTCAAACTACAATATAATATCATTTATTTAATGGAAATAAATCTTAAGTATTCAATAGAAAAAATGTATTAGTTTAATTAAAATTAAATTAAATAAGATGTGTATATACCCATAAATACTTATGATAAATACTTTTATGCATTCAATGCTTTTAATTCAATTAAATGTAATGTTTTTTAAACACAATTTTAAATTTTAATTCCATAAAATGTTTTTTTATTTGATTTGATTTTTTTCTTTTAATTTTAGTTTTTTTTTATTTTATTACATTTTTTTATTTAATTATAATTTTTTTTTTTACATATTATTATTTTTTTTACATTTTATTTTAAATTTTATTTTATTTTATTTTACCTATCATTGTGAATCTTGTTTGTGTGTGTAGGATGTTGGGCTCACGGTGTCAGTTCGAAACCCTAATTGGAGCAGGAGTAAAAGCTCTGATTCTGAGTACAATGTTCATGCTGGAGTCCAGGCTACACTACAGGTAAGTGCAGGTGAACTGAAATATAGTGAGTACACTCCTGTAAAGAGCAATGATTGAGGTGTCACCATTGTCCAAAACACAAATCATTTTTAGTCAGAAATTTGAGTTTAGTTGAAGGTATAACTTGTGAAATGTTCTCTCTTCAATCTGGTTTTCCCTCCTTCAGGTTTTTATCACCAATTCCTCTAATGTCTTCCTTCTGGAGGCTGCCAATGAGCTCAAATCACTACTGGAAGAGCATGTGGACATGTGCAAGCGCGTGCTGAACATTTACCGCAGTCTGGTCATGCATGAAACCATGAACCAGAAGACCTGGTATGTCTAATGAGTTTAGAAAGAATTTTAAGTTATTTATCATATAAACTGGAACATATAGACTGGAAAATTATATATAATATCTTTTTATGTAAAAATGTTTATGTTTATTTATTTATTTATTTATTTTTATTTTTTTTCTGTTATTAAATTCGGAAGTTATTATTACGTAATATGTTTTTGTTTATATAAATCTTGCCATTAAATAGCCATAAGTTGCTGATGTTGCAATAAATATATATTTATTATTTGTTTGTTTTTGTTTATTAATTTTTAGTTGTTTATTCATTTAATTCTTTGTTCGTTTTTAATTATTTAGTTAGTTATTTTTGTCTAGTTATTCATCATCTGTTAATAAATTATGAAGTTATTATTACATAATATATTTTTGTATATGTCAACTTTTCCTTGAAATGTCAATAAGTTGGTGATGTTGCGACAAATGTTTATTTATTTATTTTTATTTGTTTGGTTTTGTTTAGTCATTTTTATTATTTGTTTGTTTTATGTATTTATTTTTTTATCATTTAGATTTATCATCTGTTATTAAATTATAAAGCTATTATTATGTCATATATTTTTGTATGTATAAATCTTGTTATGAAATAGCCATAAGTTGCTGATGTTGCAATTAATAATTATTTTTATTTGTATGTTTTTTATTTATTTATTTATTTAGTAATTTTTTATTAGTTACTTATCTTCTGTTAATAAATTATGAAGCTGTTATTACGTAATATATTTTTGTATATATAAATCTTGTCATGAAATTGTCATAAGTTGCTGATATTGCAATACATATATATTTGTTTGTTTATTTGTATTAAGTTTATTTATTTATCATTTATTTGTCTTATTAATTAATAAAGTTATTAAGTAATTTGTTTTATCTATATTAATCTTGCCATGAAAGAGCCATAATTATTTATTTTTATTTGTTTGTTTTTGTTTATATATTTTTATTTGTTCATTTATTTATTTGTTTTTATTTATTTTTTTATTGATTTGTTTTTATTTAGTTATTCATAATTTGTTTTTATATTATGAAGCTGCGATTACATAATATGTGTTTTTTCCATATTAATTTTTCCTTGAAACAGCCATAAGTTGCTGATGTTACAATAAATCATTATTTATTTGTTTTTATTTAGTTATTCATAATCTGTTTTTAAATTATGAAGTCATTATTGCATAATATACTATTATCTGTATTTATCTTGTCGTGAAATGGCCATAAGTTGCTGATGTTGCAATTAAAATACTATTTATTTTTATTTATTTATTTGATTATTTACTTTTATTTAGTTTATTTATTGTCTCTTATTAAATTCTGAAGTTATTATTAGTAACATGTTTTTATTTACATTAATCTTGCCATGAAATAGCCATGAGTTGCTGATGTTGCAATAAAAAAATAAACAAATGTCTGTTTAAGCTCATCCTAAATGTGTTTATCACAGGGAGCAGATTTTGCTAGTGTTGCTGCGAGTGACTGAGTGCGTGATGAAGAGGCCTCCCTCCATTATGCCTCATGGAAAGAAGAGTAGCACTTTATCAGGCCGTTTGGCTGGAGCCATTTTTCAGGTACCAAACACCAGCATACTGTGCCACTTAGCTCTTTTTTGTTGTTGTTGCTGTTGTTGTTGTCAATTATCATTGCAAACTTCACAGTACACATCATATTTTATTATTGTCTGTGATTTGGATTTTGTTGGATCTATTTCACTTTCATTTGGGCTTTAATTTAACTGGCCAATGGACTTTGATGGATGTTTCTAAAAAAAAATATCTCCAGGAAAAATTTTTCATGTCATTTTGAAATAAAGCAGAAATTGAAATAAAACTATTAATATTACATTTTTAAAAATCTTGATTTAAAAATGTAGAAATATTGTTGAAATATAGCTCCTAACTAAAATAAATGGTTTAATTGCTAAAAATTAAATAAAAAAGCTGAATAGAGATAATCATATTTAAAAAAAATAATAAAAATGACAAAAAGTGCTTAATAAATTGACTAAAAACTAACATTATAATTTCAAATATGATTTAATCTACATTATAAATGAAATAAACACAAACAAATGAAAATAAATAATAGATTAAATACTTGAAATGTACTACATTTTAGCCTGCACTATAACGGAAACAAAACAAAAAAAAAAAAAACCTTTAAATAGTAAAAATAAAAGTGTAGTTATATTGTTGAAATATTGTCCTGGAACCTAACTAAATAACTTAAATGAATAGTTTAAAACTATTAAAACTCAAATAAAACAGCTGAATATTAAAATGACTACAATTAAACATTAAAAAGTATGAAAAAAGATAATTCCAGATGTTATTTGCTTTAGAATATAAATCAAATTAAATAAATATTAAACTAATGTAAATATTAAAGGGAAAAAGTGCTACAAGTTGGCCTATTAACTGAAATAACATGTTTTAAAATGGCGAAAACTAAAATAAAAATAAAGGTAAATTTGGGAGAAATGTGGGCTAATAATAATATAATAGTAATAATAAATCAAATAACATTATTAAATAAATAAAATAATATAATGAAATAAATCAATTGAGTAAATAATAAACTAAAAATAAATATTTGATTAAATAATAATTTAAAAAATGTTTTAAAACTAAGCCTATTAACTAATAAAATCAAATAAAATGTTTTAAACAACTTAAAACTGAAATAGGAATACCTTAAAAGTAAATGTTGTGCCCGGGTTGGCCTAATTGCACAGCCTATTCAGAAATATTAAGAAATATATCATGAATATTAAAATAATCGGAAGTGACTGTTGTAATTCATACTCCGTATGTATTGTCTTGTGTTTAGACTCTGATTGTGGCCTGGATCAAGGGGAATCTGAACGTGTACATCTCTCGAGAGCTGTGGGATGACCTGCTGTCTGTCCTGTCCTCTCTCACCTGCTGGGAAGAGCTGGTCACCGAGTGGTCCCTCACAATGGAGACACTGACCAAGGTGCTGGCACGAAACCTTTACAGCCTGGACCTGAACGAGCTGCCCTTGGACAAACTTAGTGAGCAGAAGCAGAAGAAGCACAAAGGCAAAGGTGAGCTTAACCAAAAAATTAAATACTTATGAACTAGGGCGGCACAGTGGCTTAGTGGTTGCCACTGTCGCCTCGCAGCAATAAGGCCGCTAGTTCGAGTCAGGCCAGTTGGCATTTCTTTGAGTCTGAATGTTCTCCACGTGTTTGTGTGGGTTTTCTCCGGGTGCTCCAGTTTCCCCTACAGTCCAAAGACATGAACCATAGGTGAATTGAATCAACTAAATTGGCCTTAGTGTATGAGTGTATGTGAATAAGTGTGTTGGGGTGTTTTCCAGTACTAAGTTGCAGCTGAAAGGCATCCACTGCGTATAACCTGTGCTGGAATGGTTATTCCCAAAACTGGAATTGATTAGGGGCCCTAAATGACTGGAAGTCCACTTCTCATTATAGTAATAAGCATGCATATTATTTTCACCTGTAGGTGGTATCCATGAGGGCCAGAAAATCACTGTGGATCGGTCGTTCTCTAAAGGCTGGAGTCGAGATCCTCCCGGTCAGGCGGCGGCCATGAGACAGCGCAGCGCCACCACCGCTGGATCACCAGGCATCGAGAAGGCCAGAAGCATCGTCCGACAGAAGACAGTCGGTCAGTGTGTTTCAGACCCCAATGTGTCTTCTGTTCATGGCACTTTAAATCAGTTATACATTTTAGATCTGTAACCTGTGCTTATGTCTTTGTCTACTGTATTGTTAATTCAGAATGACAAAAATGCGCTGAGATCTGGATTTTGATAAGAAAACATGATTGTGTTAAATGATGTCCTTTCTTATTGTGCTGACATACAGTCAAAGGATTAGCCCTCATGTCATTTTATCAATTTTTTTTCTTTTTCAAATATTTCCTAAATGATGTTTAGTAGAGCAAGGAATTTTTCACAGTATTGCTGATAATATGTTTTCATCTAGAGAAATTGTAATTTGTTTTATTTCGGCTAGAATAAAAACGGTTTTTATTAATTTTTTCAATTGTTTACAGAACAAACCATTGTTATACAGTGACTTACCTAATTACCCTAATTTGCCTAATTAACCCAGTTAAGCCTTTAAATTGCACTTTAAGCTGATTACTAGAATCTTGAAAATATCTAGTAAAATATTATTTACTGTCATCATGGCAAAGACCAAAGTAATTATTAGAATTGAGTTATTAAAACTGTTATGTTTATAAATGTGTTGAAAAAAATCTTACGGTGGGTAATAATTCAGGAGGGCTTATAATTCTGATTTCAACTGATTCAGTAAAGTTTTATGGGCATACAGTGCATCCGGGAAGTATTCATAGAGCTTCACTTTTTCCACATTTTCTTGTTACAGCCTTATTGCAAAATGGATTCAATTTGTTTATTTCCTCAACATTCTACACACAATAGCCCATAATGACAATTTTTTTTAATTGTTGCAAATTTATTAAAAATAAAAAAACTGAAAAATCACATGTGCATAAGCATTCACAGCCTTTGTCGTTAAGCTCTTAATTGAGCTCAGGTACATTCTGTTTCCAATGATCAAGGATCTGCTGAGGTTTCAGCAGCTTACCTGAAGTCCACCTGTGGTCAATTCAGTTGATTGGACATGATTTGAAAAGGCATACACCTGTCTATATAAGGTCCCAGGGTTGACAGTGCATGTCAAAGCACAGACCAAGCATGAAGACAGACAAACAAAATTGTCTTTGGACATTTGAGACAAGATTGTCTTGAGGCACAGGGCTGGGAAGGTTACAGAAAAGTTTCTGCTGCTCTGAAAGTTCTAAAGAGCACAGTGGCCTCCATCATCCGTAAGTGGAAGATGTTTGGAACCACCAGGACTCCTCCTAGAGCTGGCCGGCCATCTAAGCTGAGTGATTGGGGGAGAAGAGCCTTAGTCAGGGAGGTGATCCATAACCTCATGGTCACTCTGTCTGAGCTCTGGCGTTCTTTTGTGGAGAGAGGAGAACCTTACAGAAGGACAACAATCTGTGCTGCAATCCACCAATTAGGCCTGTATTGAGTCACCTTCCGCCTGGAATTTCCCAAAAGGCATCTGAAGGACACTCAGACCATAAGAAACTAAATACTCTGGTCTGATGAGACTAAAATTGAAATCTTTGGAGTGAATGCCAGGCGTTACGTTTGGAGAAAAGCAGGCACCGCTCATCACCAGGCTAATACCATCCCTACAGTGAAGCATGGTGGTGGCAGCATCATGCTGTGGGGATGTTTTTCAGCAGCAGGAACTGGAAGATTAGTCAGGATAGAGGGAAAGATGAATGCAGCAATGTACAGAGACCTCTTGAATGAAAACCTGCTTCAGAGTGCTCTTGATCTCAGACTGGGGCGACGGTTCATATTCCAGCAGGACAATGACCCAAAGCACACCGCCAAAATATCAATGGAGTGACTTCACAACATCTCAGTGAATGTCCTTGAGTGGCCTAGCCAGAGCCCAGATCTAAATCCTATTGAACATCTCTGGAGAGATCTGAAAATGGCTGTACACTGTCACTTCCCATCCAACCTGATAGAGCTTGAGAGGTACTGCAAAGAGGAATGAGCAAAAATTCCCCAAAACAGGTGCGCCAAGCTTGTGGCATCATATTTAAAAAGACTTGAGGCTGTCATTGCTGCCAAAGGTGCATCAACAAAGTATTGAGCAAAGGCTGTGAATACTGATGTACATGTGATTTTTCAGGTTTTTCAGTTTTATTAAATTTGCAAGAATTTCAAAACTCTTTTTTTTAACATTGTTATTATGGGGTATTGTGTGTAAAATTTTGAGGAAATAAAATAATTTAATCCATTTTGGAATAAGGTTGTAACATATAAAATGTGGGGAAAAGCCCTAATATGAATACAGATGCACTGTAAATGATGTTATATAGAGAAATGAATAAAGCTCACAGTGAGTCACCTACAAACAAAGCAGCTTTATTTTGATGAATGCAGGGAGTATATTTGATCAACTTGAATCTTTCGGAAATAAAGACCCTATATATTTTTAAATTATTATCCTCAGTGCTGATTCACAATGCTGCAAAATATTTTTGTACAAACTTTGATTAAAATGCTTAAAACACTGCTTATAGTTACTTATAGTTTTTGTCTTGTTTCTACCTCAAATATCTAAATTCCTAAAAAAAGAAGCATTTTTGAGAAGTATAACATATAATCTTGTTTTCAGATAATATGTCAAAATTAAGTGAGTTTTTATTTTTAAACAAGCTAAAATATGCCAATGGGCTTAGTTAAATAATCTTGTTTTTGGTTTAAAATAAGACTATTTTGCTCACCACATTGGCAGATTATTTAACTTATTTTAAGAAAACAAATCGCTTAATTTTGACATATTTTTGAAAATAATGCAATTTTTTGATTGTCTAGAAAATACTTTTTGATTTAAAAATTTAGAGATATTTTTTTACAACTCTCCAAAATAATTACCTAATATTAAAAACACCTCATTTAGCATGGAACACAGGCTTGGATGTAAAAAAAAAAAAAAACACTGCTGTGACATCTTTGACACATCATGTTTCTCAGATTAAAGATTAAAAATATTAATAATAAGATGCTTATGTCATTGCTAATTTGAGGGTCTTTTCTTAACCTCTTCTTTGTAATGCTCACAGCTTTCTGCCATCACTTTCTCTTTTTCTCTCTCTTCTCCTCATGTCTTTAACTCCTCCTGTGCTCCTCCATTTCTCTCTCTCTCTGCCCCATTTCCCTTTCTCTCTCTCACACTCTCCGCCGTTCTTCTCTTTTTCTCCTCCTCTGGGTGTGTTTGTGTGCGGATCTGTAGCTCTTCGTAGTTGTTCTACGGGCGACAGTCTGCTGTCCTCAGCCTTTATCCGCAGTGCTAAAAGCGCACCTGTCCTGATCCACCCCGTACACCCTCTCCTGCCTGACTCTGTCCTCACTCCTCTAGCTGACGAGCTGTCAGGTAGAGCCCGAATCGGCACTCTCGCCTCCGACTGCGACCCGGTCCATGGATGTGCATGTATTTGGATGTGTGTGTGTGTGTGTGGATACTGCCTGTAGTTAGCAAGCCTAATCCTGACACATTTAGTGTTGTATGTGTTATTGTTTAACCCTTGTGCACTGTTCAAATTGACTACCCTTTCATTATGCTGGTGTCTGTTTTTGCCCCATTGACTTCCGTTACAATTAAAATTTTTTATTGCAAAGCTATGACACCGTATAATCATGGATTGTTGATGCTGTTCTCGCTTGGGTGGAGGTAAAACTTAAAAATTTTACTCACGATCATCAGTTGGCATTATTATTATTAGATGTGCAAAAAAATTTCAGACTTTTATATGGAGTTCTATGGAGTAAAATTACAAGTTATCATGTGAGTGCATTAATACACTTACTATGTTTACTATGTTCTAAAAAGCTGAGCTGCTTATTTTTTTCCTCAAACATACCGAGTTAAGCGCATAAAGGTCTCTCTCACACTTGTGCAGACACACACACTATACTCCATATAACCATATAATTTTAAGCCAGAAACTAAGCTATTTTTGCACTGCAAATGATAATCAAGAGTACAAATTACAAAGTTTTCCTCTTTTTCAACTGGGAAAACCAGCAAGAATGGATGATTATGTGGTGTCATAGCTTTGCAATCAAAATATGTCATTATAATAGAAGTAAATGAGGCAAAATCAGCTACCAACAGTAAATTTGCCTGGAGTGTATTGTTGATTTTTTGAGAATTGTCAAAGAATTTTCCCAAAATATGTGTCTAAGTAAGATTTGTCACCAAATATCATTTCATTTGCTCATAGTTGAGGCCAAATTAAGACTCAAAATCACCCCAGGGTGAATGAAAACATTCCCAACAGCACATAAAGGTTAATAGACTTAAATGTGTTTCCAGTGGGTTGTTAAATCTGCAAGATTTCTTTGACATTCATTTTTGCTTTGAAGACTTTCTGACTGGATGAATGTCAAGTTAAATGTTTTGGTCACATGCATCCCCAAACAGTTCATTATAATTGGCTTTGAAAAAAAGCCAATTTCCAATCTGGAAATGTAGAGACTTTCAAAAAGTCTTATAAGGAAAACTTCAGAATTATGGCAGATTCTGTAGTATTTGTTTTGTCAAAAAGTTTTTCTAGTCCTGCTCGGTCTCTAAAAATGATTGGCATTACTTTTACAACAAACGATGATTTTGGAACATTTATCCTTTTAGAACAATGTTCATTGCCTGCTTTTCCAGTCACAATCATCTGTAAAAAAAAATTTGGATTTTTATTTTTTTTTTCATTTGATTTGGGGGTGAAATATGACCCAGCTATTTCACTCAACGGTTCTTTGGGAACCGGCATGTGTGTGTTTTGTGTCTGTGCTGTTTATTTTTTCCCATCAGAGTGAATCTAAATAACAATTTTTGCATCACATTACAAATTATCCCTCTTCACACCCAGAACGTTTGAGAAAAATACCCCATAAAGAATTGACCTAGTCTGCCATTCTTCATCACTGTTCGTCTAGAATATCTGGGAGAATGTTCAAGTGGAATGATTCATTATGCCTTTTATACTTATTTGCTTTTTTTGTTTGTGATCTGATAGTTCACTTGAATTGAGATTCAGTAGTAAACGTGCTTTGTTTTTATTGTATGCATGCATTTTTCTGCATGTTAGAAAAGTTAATATAACAGTCCCTTCAAGATTTTTCATCACCACTTAGGTATTATTAAGAATTATTGCTTTTGTTCTTAATGTGCTGTTTTTGATGCATAAACACATTCTTGAATGTGCTGATGGTTGTGTATCTGTTCATGTTTAGACCTGGAGGAGCCTCCCATGATCCAGCGTGGGCCACGGAACCGCCACTGCTCTCAGAGCGAGGAGACGCCGACGTCTGAAGTTTTTTCGGCCTCCGGTGAGCTGGAGCAGCCTCCGCTACCCCGCAGTAGCAGTGCCTCCGACATCATGGAGCCATTCATCGCAGAACGGGCCAAAGGTGCACTTCCTGTCTCTGACAGTCCCTCTCACTCCCCCCACTTTACAGCCACCACCACCATTGAGTTCCCGCACAGTTCCCCAAACCCACAGCAGCTCACTGACCCACAGCAGCTCCCCGACAGCCAGGCGTCCCTGGAGGTGGCCGAAAGTATCTATGACCATCTCTGCCAAATGCCAGGCCAGCAACCCCCCTTTATCCCCGATTGGTCCTGTCCAGCCGCGGCCTCGGCCAATCAACCCGAGGGCGAAGCGGAGGAGGACGTCTTCAGTGCTTTTCGGGAGTTTTGTCACAGGGAGAATGTGAAAATGGAAGCAGGTGCAGATTTAAAGCAGGTGCAGTTTGAGGGCGATTGGGCTCTAGAATGGGATAGAGAGATGGAGCAGAGCGAGAAGAGTTTGTATGAGTGCTTAGAGGAGTGTGATTGGGATTTGAGTGTTAGTCCGCAGCCAGCAGAGGACGGTAAAGGAGCACAGCTTCAGCGGCAGGACGCCACCGACAGGGCTAGCGAGAGTGAGGTTAGTCCACAGGCTTCGCATGGACCCATGTTGTCAAATATTGATCACAAGAAACGCCACAGCAGTGCGGTCCATGTCAGTTTCCGGCCCTCCACAGAGTCTGTGCTGTTCCACAACCCTTTGGACCCCAAGGAGGCACACTGGAAGACCCGGCTTCGCCGTCTCGGGCACTTCAGCAGCCACTCGGTTGGGGCGAAAGGTGTAGGGGAAGGGGTCACCTGTTGTGAAGTGGTGGAGCGGGAAAGAGGCTCCATCAGCGGGGCTAGACGTGGACGACTTGGTCGTCCGACTCTTCGGCCTCGAGGGTCCCGATCTAGATCTCAGGAGTCAGGGTGCAGCCCCTCACGACAGCAGCAGGTGGCTCTGTTGGGTGGGGTGTATAAGTCTATGGTCCACGCTCTCTCCAAACCCAAGGGCCAGGCAGCATCGCCCCAGCGCCACAGCAAATCGCCCGCCACTGAGGCCCACCTGAAGGACCTGTATGCTAGCGTTATGGGCTATTTTGGAAGAAAAACATCAGGTGAGGGTTTAAATCGGCTCAATGTCAACATGGAAGACATGAAAAAAGCGCCTGTGCGTTTTCCCCTTTTTTCTCTCTTTTCTTGTGACTTTGATTTTTGCTGAATGTGGATTGAATTGAAGCCTCTTTTTGTATTTTCTTTCAAAGTAGCTAAAAAAAAAAAGACTCCCAAAAGACCATCGGCCCCCCACCGGTGGGATGGCTTCCCCTCCTCCAGCTTCTGGGATATAATCTCTGCTGCCCCTCTTCCCCTGGATGCTGCATGCGGCCTCATGGCTACCTCCCGCCCTCTGTCCATCTCTCACACACATTCACTTACACAGTCATAAAACACACACACTCATGATTTTCTTTTTTTACCTAATGTTATGTTTTTTATAATCTGTATGAGATTATATATATGTATAATAATCGCTTTTATAATCTATTAGAATTGTTACAAATGGTCATTTTAAAGGAATAGCACAGCCGAAAATGAAAATTGTCATCATTTACATCCTCAAGTTCCTCAGCACAATTTTCAGCAGTGTTTTATTCCATAATCAGAAATGGGGCTTTAGAAATGGCAAAATGTGTTTTGAATAGGAGTACAAAAGGGATGTGCAATGCTATTTGTATTTTTGGGCTAATGCTAACTGTGCTGATTTTTGGCTTATTTAGGCCTGTCATAAATGGATTGCATGAAAATACATACATATTCCTTGTATTCTGTGCTATGACAAGAATTATTATATAATGTATATACAGTGCTCAGCATATATAAGTACACTCCTCACAAATCTATCTTTAATTTATTTTTTCAATAGGGTGCTATACAATATTATATTTGTGCATCTACAGTTGTAGTCAGAATTATTAGCCCCTCTGTTTGTTTGTTTTTTTTCCCAATTTCTGTTTAACAGAGATTTTACTAGATATTTTTTAAGACACTTCTATACAGCCTAAAGTGACATTTAAAGGCTTAACTAGGCTAATTAGGTTAACTAGGCAGGTTAGGATAATTAGGCAAGTTCTTGTATTTCAATGGTTTGTTCTGTAGACTATTGAAAAAATCTATCTTAAAGGGACTAATAATGTTGACATTAAAATGTTTTTGTTTAGTTTTTTTTTATTAAAAACTGCTTTTATTCTGGCTAAAATAAAACAAATAAGACTTTCTCCTGAAAAAAAATATATCATCAGACATACTGTGAACATTTCTTTGCTAAATTAAACATCCATAAATAATATTTTAAAAAAGAAAAAAAAAATCAAACGGGGACTAATAATTATTCAATAATACTTGAACTGTACATTAGATTAGACAGTACTGAAGCCAAATCTGGAGCTTATCTAACAAGAAAACCTACGATAACACCCAAAAACTAGGACACCCAAATCTGTATGTTATATAAAATATTAAATACGAATAAAAACAAGAGGAAAAAACAAGTAAGCAAAGAAAAAAAAATTTTTAATTAAATAAAAAAAAGGCAATTTAGTTGAAATTTTGTAGGTTGTAATTTTTTTTTTCAATATTTTGCTTGAATTTATTTGTTTTATCTTTCAATTTCTAATTATGTTTGGTGACAAAAATTTTGTTTTAAATTGGTTTTGTTTAAATGCACCAAAAGAGCACTTAATTACATAAAAAAAGAACTCATCATGGCAAAGACAAAATAAATTAGTTATTAAAACTTGTATTTTTTTAAATATGTTGAAAAAAATCTCTCCTTTTAACAGTACTTGGCAAATATTTGTACATGAATTAAAATTGCACAGGAGGGCTAATAACTTTACCTTGGACTATGTATACAAGTATATACAATACCCGTTCAAAAGTTTGGAGTTAGTAGGATTTTTAAATGTTTTAAACATTTTTCGTTTCATGTTCATATTTTAACTATTCACTTTTTTTTCACATTTGATAAGTATCACCTTCAAAAACAATAATTTTCTTGAAAAAAAAGGACCCCAGACTTTTGACCAGTAGTGTATATGTATAAATAGTTAAAAGCAAAATTAGCCCTTCTGTGAAATCTTTACATTTTCTTTGAATATTTTGCTTAACTTAAATGTTTCACAGTATTTTCTCATTACTTTTTTTTTTCTTTTGGAGAGTTTTTTTCTTTTAGTTTGACAGAAAAGCATTGTTTTATTAAAGTAATTTTGAAGGTCAATATTAGCCCCTTAAGAATTGTTGTTTTGATTGGTTACAGAACAAAACCACTGTTACCACCTAATGGGGTATATGCACACAGACATTTAATTTCAATAAGCTAGCGCAGGGCTTCCGGTTAATTTATCTCTACAAAATCACTGCGTTTAAGATTGATTTCTTTAAAAAACAAGGATCTTCACTGCCTAGCTGAGATGCGATATAAAGTGGGTATCAGACCAAACAGGAAGCTCTGCATTCAATTATATTTTTCTTTAAAATATGGAAATTAATTTTACCCCAGTATTTTCAATGGAGTTTCTGCGCTGGCCTGTGGCTAATGACGGCACATGCGTTTCATTTTATGCTTTAACAACCAACGGAATGCTGAGGTCTATTTAATCGATCATTTTTGAATTACTTTACAACATCAATGCTGTAAAAAGAACATTATGAAATTGAAAATAGTCACATAAACCTTTTACTGGAAGTTCATCATTGGCTGAAAATACTAGCTCTTTATGTACTATAGCCCATTAAGCCTTCTAATTGCATTAAGCAAAAAAACAAAAACAAAACACAGTTATTAATGTTTATTTTGATTTTCTGTTTAAAAATGTTTGAAAAAAGTTTCTTCTTTTAACATTACTTGGCAAATATTTGTAAATGAATATTAATTTCATATTAGTTTGATATTTATACTCAACATATACACTCCACAACCCTCTTTATGGAATAAACTCACCAAGGTAAAGATTGCTTTTGAGTTCCACGGCAAGGATGTCTATATGATGACAGAATTTTCAGTATACAGCTGGTGTAGTTGCAATGTTTTGTATGGCCAGTAGAGGGCAGCACTATCTCTCTTAAAGAGCGATGTTTTCTCATCTGTGTTAAAAGCTTGCTGGCTTGCCTGTAGTGTAGTAGTAAAACATCACCTCTTGTTGACAGATCCATTGCAAAAGCTATTAGTATTTAAAATACAACCTATAGTCGAAACTAACCATAATTCTAAAAGTATCCAAATACCCAAAGTCACTGCCTCCACCATGCATCAAACCAAGAGAGCTGTCACGTTTATAGGATTGTTTTTAATCTAACAAGTGGCTTTCTAACTGCTTTGGGATGAAGGCTTCGTCGTCTCGTGTCTCTAACATACTCACTGCTGTCTCACTTTAACCACAGCCGGCATAAAGGCTCACTAACCTCTAGGTTTGGACTTCCGGGGTTTGCTCTGTCTCTTTTTCTTGTCTGTCTCTATTTGGGGACTGCATGAACTGTGAGTAACTGCATCGCTTCTCTGGATGAAATCAGTTTTGTGGTTTGCTTCCGTTAAAGATTTTTGTTTTCTGTTTGTGTTCTGGTTTAGTGTTTGTCAAAGGATTTTGGTTGATTTTTAAAGGGCAACAGTGCTGAGCTAAAACAAGCAGTTTTAGAGTTTTGTTGATTTGTATCTCAAGTTCAAGCATTTTTTTTTTACTGACGTTCACATCCAGTATGACGTTCACATCCAGTATGCTTCATTGTGATTGTTGAATTTTGAACAATTTCCTAGTGTTATGGTAATAAGAAAAAATGCAGAAAAGTTTGTTTTCAATCATAAAGTTTTTAAAAAGTAAGATTTTCCTTTTTTTTTGTTATAATTTTTTTTTATTAAGCAAAACAACAAAGACAAAATAAGCAAAGACAATATAAATTAGTTATTAAAACTATTATGTTTAAAAATAGGTTGAAAAATATTCTCCTTTATAGATTTCCCAAAAGTACTTGGAAATATTTATGAATGAATTCACATTTTACAGAGGCTTAACAATTTTGTCTTTGACTATATGTACGTGTGTATATACATGCAGTGCTCAACATGAATGAGTGCTCACCCATTTCTGAGTGATTATAGGTAATATATTTTGGTGCATTTGAACAAAACAGATTTATTAAACATGATTATATTTAGTCAACTAATATATTTGGGCGCCATGGTGGCACAGTGGGTAGCACAATCGCCTCACAGCATAAAGGTGATTGGTTTGAGCCTCGGCTAGGTCAGTTGGCATGGAAGTTGCATGTTCTCCCCATGTTCGTGTGGGTTTTCCCCACAATTCCAAAGACGTGGTATAGGTGAACTGGGTAAGCTAAATTGTCCATAGTGTATGTGTGTGAATGGGTGTGTATGGATGTTTTCCAGTGATTGGTTGCAGCTGGGAGGGCATCCGCTGCGTAAAAAAAATTTGCTGGATAAGCTGACGGTTCGTTCCACTGTGGCGACCCAGGATTAATAAATGGACTAAGCCGAAAAGAAAATTTATGAATGAATAAACAAACATCTTTAGAAATGGAAACAGATTTAATTTTTCTAAAAGATTGCATTCAAATATTTAAACACATTATATTGTTGCAATTTTTGAATATAATTATAGAAAAACTATATAATTTCAGTTAAATACTGATCTCTAGAACTTTGTTCATCAAAGAAGTCTGAAAAATGTTTCATGCATTCTGCAAAAAATGTTTTCCTCAATGATAATAATAATAATATTTCTTGCACTCCAAACCTGAATATTTCAATGATTTCTACTGAAGACTAAAACTATATTTAATATATTTTCTCTATATTTTATAATTATCAAACTATAGAGTAATGATGCTGTAAATTATTCCAGAATCATTCCAATAGTAATAATATAATTAAACTTTTTATTTTATATAGCGTCTTTAAAAGTAGCATCTCAGAGCACTTTACAAAGATATAAAAAGTACAGAAGTAAAGATACATGCAGCGATGCATCCATAAAATAGGTGCACTCAGGTGCAAATAACATATTTTGATATTAAGGGAATTATGGATTAAATTCAAGTAGGCCAAAGTATAGTATTTCTTACAATTTTCTTTATAATTTGAGTTATGAATTACAGTATCACAATACTACTTGGTATCGTGGTACTTCAGCTGGTATAGTACCGTAAGATTAATTAATGATATCCTGACAACCCTGTAATATACACTTATTTTAAATTGTAATAATATTTCACAAAATTACTGCTTTACTTTGCATTTTTTAACCAAATCATTGTAGCTTTGATGAACATTAAGAAACAAAAAACAAATCCTAAGGTCATCAAACATTTTAAGTTGTGTACATGCATGCTTTAACAATATTTTAAAGGGATAGTTTAACCTAAAATTAACATTGTCATCATTTACTTACCCTTGACTTGTTCAAAATCTGAGTTTCTTTCTTCTGTTGAAAACAAAATAACAGCATTATGAAGAATGCTGGTTGCTGGGACCCATTGACTTCCATAATAATTGTTTTTCCTACTATTGAAGTCATTGGGTCCCAATTTTTATATATATATATATATATATATATATATATATATATATATATATATATATATATATATATATATATATATATATATATATATATATATATATAACCGTATTTTGTGTTACAGAAAAAGAAACTCATAAAGGCTTAAAACCACATAAGGTAGAGTAAATCATGAGCTAATTTTTATTTTTGGGTGAACTATCTCTTTAAAAAGATATATTTTAAGTGTTGAATGTAAACTATTTCCCATTAACAACAATAATAGATCTTAGATGTAAGAGTATAGCGTGAATCATGAGCAAAATTAAAACAAACAAAAAAACTCAACAGCACTGTTATCCTTTAAGAATGTTGTGTTTATTCACTCACTGTCCCCAAACTCAAGTAAATCCGTTCTTGATTATTATATTCAAGAGATACACAGAGAGAGGCCGACAGCACTACCGAGAGGGATGCACAATACATGCCACTCTACTTGCTCATTTGCATGCTCTTTGTGAGGTTTCTGTAAAATTGCTTGTGTTTTTCTTTGCTTGTCGTCTTAGCCAATAAAGACGAGCTGACGCCGAAGATGCGGCCCATGTCTAACGATGCTGGCAGCAGCAACCCCAATGTCAGTGACCTCATGGACGAGTTCATCCAGGAGAGACTGAGAGCCAGAGGCAATTCTGTATGTCCATGCACACATTCAGTATGCTTGGTGTCAAAAACTAGTGTTGAAATTTAGTTCAAGGGTAATTCCATACATGCTTGAACAGCTCATATGGTGGGAAAATGTGCATGTCTGCTATTGTTTAATAATTGTTTTTGCACTAAATTATTTCAATACATTAATATAGCTGAAAATACAAATGTGCATATGTGTGCATACGTTCATACTGCTTTAAGTTAGAGCTTTAAGCCCAAAGTTTTTTTTTATGGAGCGCCATGAACCAAACTTGACAACATAGGCTCATTCTGAAAACGTAGCCCCTATATACATTTCAGGAGATCATAAATAATTTAGCCAGAGGTAGGAATAGCTGTATTTCATCCTTAAAACGAATGCTATGGGGTGGTATGACGTCGTTCTTTTTCGCGCTTACCAGCTGACAGCTTACCTCCGTATGTAACCGTTTTCCTGCTGTTACAAGTTGGTCCAGTAGCTCACCATGTACGTTGCCGGACATGAGTCGCAGAGAGGAGTTGATCACGACGATGGGGTTTAAGTCAGGCGAAGAACAGTTCTAGAAAGCAGAAAATATGGTAAAATAAGAAGAGGGCTTTTCTTTTTCTGGATTGCTATTTAAAATTGTTGGTTGGGTTTAGGGAAGTGGGTGGGCGGGTCAATCGGTGCTTATGAAAACACTATTGGTTGGGTTTAGGGAAGGAGGAGGGTGAGTCAGTCGATCGGTTGGTCAGTCAGTCATTCAGTAAAGCCTGGTTTAAACTTCTGCATTGAGTGATCAATGTGACCCACGGTGCCTGCCTTGCGTGTTGTCGTGCATTTATACTTCTGCACACCATTTCTGTTGCTCTGCAATAACACTTCCGAAACACTTTTATGTTCCTCTGTTAAGTTCGCTGGTGTTTTGTTTTTCTGAATGCTACCTTAATGTAGAAGTGGCTCAAAATCGCTTATCCTGAAGTGGAAACCGGCGGACGTGCAACAACTTTAATCATGAGGTAAACACAAAACAAACTTTCCATCTGGACCTTCTTCACGGGACTCGACACTTGTAAACACTCTCTCCATCGGGCTTGAGCGCCCCACACTCGACCAAACAGACCAATCAAAGAGCTTGCACTAAGTGTCGTTGCGACGTGGTGTTACATTTTTTCGAGAGGTGCACATCAGCGTCGGCTACGCCGAAGCGTACGTGTGTGCTTGACACAGAAGTATAAATCAGTCCTATGTCAGTTAGTCAGTCAACAGCAGCCTCTGGTGGATTTGCAAAAGCAAAAACTGCAAAAAAACACAGCTCATGGGACATGTTTGGCGTTCTCCAGAAATGTATATGGCGGTCTGTTTTCAGAATGAGCCTGGGTTGCAAACTTGAGTGTGGTGTGCCGAAGGTGAATATAGTAAACTCTGTTACATTAAAGTTGCCATATCTAATTTTCTAATTATCTATTATATAATCGCCCATCAGCTAGTAATTCATTCAAGTCTTATGTGCAGGTTAAAATGAACAAAAAATCTTTTCAATATACATTCTCCAAAAACTCCCATAAAGGATTCTAGATATGAACCAAATAAGTTTGAAACTTCATGTCAGCTAAGAACTGCATCATTTAAGCTACTTTAAATTATCCAGCTTTTCACGGTGGTCTTGAAATTTTTATATGAAAGCACACATGTATTATTCATTTAGCTTCTATGTGATAGCGTTTATATAGTTGATGACTTTGTGGTGTTGTTTTTAGGGCATGACGAGGCGCGGCAGTAGCCCAGGAAGTCTGGAGATCCCTAAAGATCTGCCAGAGCTGCTGAACCGTCAGAACGCCACACGTCCCGCAGACGACCCCGGTGTGCCCTCTGAGTGGACCTCGCCTGCCAGTGCCAGTGGAAGTGACCTCATAAGCTCTGACAGCCAATCGGATTCCTTTAACGCTTTTCAATATGACAGCAAATTCGAAAGTAAGTGGAGTATTCAGTTAAAGGGAAAAGTCAAGTGATGTGCTTGATTCAAGTGCGCTAATAATTCTGACTGTGGTTGATGGCTATGCGTACATGTTCATTGAAGTGTGTTAAGTATAAATGGTCACAGTTGAAAAATGTTTGTGTGCAGATTTCAGCTTCCCCCCTGAGACGTGTGCTTTGGCGTCTGCAGATCAGGATAGTTTGAGTGGGACAGGACAGACAGCGGAGGAACAGGAGCTTTCCAGTCTCACAACACTTCACATCGACTCTGAGACCAGCAGCCTTAGTCAGCACGGCCTGTCTGCTGATACTGTCACTATTACTGGTACTCTCTCTCTCTCTCAAACTCACTAAAACTGTGTTGGCCTGTGGTATTCAATTTTGGCCTCCAAAGATTAAGAACTGTAAAACTCATATCCAGCATTCTTCCCAGCAGTCCGCAAAGCTTTATTTTATGTGTGAAATAATGTAACCAGGATGGTGTATATTTTAATCATTGGATTTTCCTTTCAGAAATTGATATTTTTTATTATTATTTTCATTAATGTCAGGGTAACAATAACAGCATCATACAAATTTGTTACGTAGAGTGAACATGAGTTTTCCAGAGAAGCAAAGCACCAAATAAGCACAAAAAATAAACTAAAAAGACAAACAACAAATAATATAAAATCAATTGTTTAGAAAATTAAAAAAGGAAACTAAGTTAACAGTTTTAATTGCTTATGGATTCTTACAGGAAGCAATAGTTCTAATGTACTGTTGAAGTTCCTTTTCAAAAACAATACAACAAGGTATATGTTGAGATAATTTACAGCGATGTTTAAGGAATTTTGTAAGGATTAAAAGGAGATTAATACTGAAATATTCCTTACTTTTATCATCGGGAGTATTGAAAAATTCCAACAGGATATCCTTAAAAGATAACAAGAATCCCGGTAGTATTTTGAGACGAAAAACCAAAGAAAGTTTAATTCAAAAGCAGGGCAATTCCAAAAAAATATGATCAGCAGTTTCTCTGGGTATATTGCAGAAAGAGCAGCATGTATCTATATTTGACTTCAAAAAGGTCTTGGCTGGGTAAAATATGTGTAACAGTTTAAATGAAATTTCTCAAATTTTGTTAGTTATTATATATTTTACAGACAAAGACCAAAATTTTTTTCCATTGAATCTGGTCATATATTTCCATCCAAAAATTTTACATATGGGGTTGTTACAATTTCCTTTTGAAAGTGAGACCTGATTTTGTAATTACGTAAGGAAGGTTGTGATAAAAAACACATTTTTCCCAAAGAAGTTTCCAAGGGGTCAGTGTGGTGTGGAAAGTTTTTCTAACACATTTTTTTCAGACACATTATTTGATGCCTTTTAAATATGCTAAACCCATATTTGACTCCTTTTAAAAATTGTTAGTTGACTTCAAACCATTCCTTTTGGTTCAAGTTTTTGCATTTAAGCTATAAACACACGGGACGTAATTTCTGCAGACAGAATATGTACTGCTTACCAAATGCAATTTCAGCGGAGACGGACAGCAATGAGAAATGCACTATACTGTAATAAGCAAATTACTCATCATCATCAGTAGTGGTTCCCTCAGGCAATTAACCCAGATTGCTTTCATTCCTATTGCATACCATACTTAAGTCCACATTCAGATCCTTGTTTTCAAGATCATTAGGGTGTTCTTTGGTAAACCCCAAACTAGTCTAACCAACAATGTGTATGGAAAGTTTTTATTTTTTTATGTACATAATGACTCCAGAGACAGAATCTCTTTCAGTCACACTATTCACTCTGGATCTTTTTGTGTCGTTTTATTGATATTATAACAATTAACAGCGTCATGCTGAGAGATCTGAGAGCTGATGCATTTGATGTTTCCTCAGGCTCTGAGAGCGCATCTCCAATGCACTCTCTAGGAGGATCTCGATCGCAGACGCCATCTCCTGCAACCCTGACCGCTGAACACGTCCAGCATAAAGAGCTGCAGCTGGATGAGAAGATGCACCATTCTGTTCTGCAGACCCCTGATGACCTTGGTAATGTATAAATAAGATGCATTTCCTTTAAGAGTAGCACTTGGTTAAGAGTGTGTAATCTAGTACGCTGCCTGTTGGCTGTTAGCATGTTATTATTGAACTGATTGTGAGCCGTGATGTGGAAACATGCTTTTAAATGTGTTTCTCATGAACAAATGTATTCGTATTTATTTAAAAACCCTTTACTCTTGTTTGTTGACGCTTTGTCATGTTTGTTGGGGCTCAGTGCAGCACATGTTTTGCTTAAGTTGTCAAATGCAAGTCAAAATGTAGCTCTTAAGGATTATACTCGTAAACTCTCATTTGTTATGTTATAAATGAACACAAAGATTTGAAAGAAGAATGAAAATGCATGTGTAACATTAAATCGGCTCTTAAAGTGACAGCGCACTGTATTCCTACTGCTGACTATTGTTATTCGTATTAGACTTTTCTTATTAGACTACACAGTTTGTCTAATTTGTTATTTTTTTTATTAAATCAATAAACCATGCCATTTTATGTGGTTTATTTAAAAAAGAATATGAATGGCATGATCTATGGTTTTAATTCTAATCCGTGTGTTTCAGAGTGAAGTCTTAAAGGCACCATTAAACAGAAAAGAGCCCCCCACCCATATTGTTATGTATATGCAAATGAAACGGTCCTGAATTTAGAAAAAAGCATGTAGGGAGTTGCGTTTTGTCAATTAAGAACTGATTGGGTTGTTGGTAGATGGGCATTGCTAATAAAATGAAGGAAGATTGATGAATGGTGGAAAGCAGGGCAGAAATGACGCACGCCCTGATAGCCCCGCCCTAAAAGCACTCCATGTGACCAGAAATGAAGAAAACTCATTTCAAAAGAGCAGGGACGGTTATGATTTTATAAAAGATCATGAATTTTTACAAAATAATGAAGGGCACAGGGTGACACGGTGCCTCAGTGGTTAGCACTGTCACCTCACAGCAAGAAGGTCGCTGGTTCGAGTCCCAAATAAGTCAGTTGGTGTTTCTGTGTGGAGTTTGCATGTTCTCCCTGTGTTGGCATAGGGTGTCCTTTAGGTGCTCCGGTTTCCCCCACAGTCCAAACACATACGCTAGGTGAATTGAATAAACTAAATTGGTTGCAGTGAAAATGAGTGCATGTAAGAGAGTAATGAGGTTTCCCATTGCTGGGTTGCAGCTGAAAGAGCATCCGCTGTGTAAAACATGATGGATAAGTTGATGAATAATTCTGCTGTGACAACCCCTGATGAATAAAGGAAAAAATTAATAAATGAAGTGCACAGATACATCGTTTATAACAAGCACTACTAAAGAAATATAAATAATAAGAAGATAAATTTTTCATTTCATACTTAAATGACTTAAAAGGCACAGTATGTAGTTTTCACAGCAGTATGCAGATTCACAGCAAACAAAATGTAGTTTGATGATGCCGAGATCAAATCATGGGAGTTGTGATCTTCACTACATCCTCTGGGACTCTTGAAGAATTCAGGTTCCTGGATAAGTTAATGTATTCTAAACTTATTGTCATGGAAGTGTGAAGCAAAGTTTTGGGCTATTCACACACATGCCTCTGCATCTAAAAATGTGAAACGCAGTGCTCAGTAAAAAATGCTGGATTCCACACAACTCCATGTTGTGCCAATGCAAATCAATAAATTTAACTTAATTAACATAAAACTATTAAGTTGTTCCCCCCCAAAAAATTCAAGAATGCTGTTGATTCAGCTTGTTTTAAATTTATTAGTTTGAACAAGCAGCAAAATATATATTTTTAAATGTAATGGCTTTTAAAACAGCGAAAACGCTTTTAAGTGACACACTACCAGTAAACAGAAACTTGCAATGCTAGCCGGGTTCATCTGGTTGGTTTGCTGCACAGGTGTCAAACTTAGTTCCTGCAGGGCCGCAGCTTTGCACAGTTTAGATTTTAGATTTTAGATTTTTAACCCACCTATTCAAACTAATTGAGGCTTGTTTGAAACCTACAAGTAAGTGAAACAGGGTTGTAACTAAAGTATGCAAGGCTGGAACTGCGTTTGACACCTTTGGTCTACTGCTTTGGAACGGACACTGATGAGTAGCGTTATCTGCATTCATAAGCATTTAACACAAAACCAAAGTAAGCAGATCAAATGCATTTATAACTAGCTCTGGAAGCAGTCGAAAGTTGATGAGCTTAAAAACTTTAGTTTTCTCTTTTAATTGCATTCAGTGTTTAGTGTCCACATTTATTCATTTAGTAGACGATTTTATCCAAATCAACTTTCAGTAAGGATAAAAGAAGCACTTCAAATCATCAGAGAGCAACATTAAAACAATGCAATGACTAGTCTAAGTTAAAGACATTTAGAGAGGTAAAGAGTGTCTCCTACAGGTGGTTTGTTAAACCCACTCAACTGCATGAAGCACACAAAGAATTGTTCATCTATGCCTCTTTAGGCTGCTTTGACACACAATTTACAAAGAATCAATTGAATTGAATGATGGATTTTTCTTGTTGTGTCTAATGCATACGGAGTGGACAGAGTGTGTCTTACTGGTGGTGTTTTATCACTTGTGATCAGATTGATGACAGTGCATCTTGTGAACGGGTATAAATAGGACTTTATTTTTCATATTGTTTAGAAACCAGCGAGTTTCCCACTGAGGACTGTAGTGTAATGGCTGGTGGCACTCTGACTGGCTGGCATGCTGATGTCGCGACAGTAATGTGGAGGAGAATGCTTGGGATTCTGGGAGATGTCAACTATATAAAAGACCCTGAGATCCATGCGCAGGTTTTTGACTACCTCTGCGAACTCTGGCAGAACCTGGCCAAGGTGAACACACAAAATACACGACTTCACGACTCTGCAAGGATGATTTACAGTGCAGCTAATAATCAAATTCCAGTTGAACAAACGTCCTTCTGCCTCTGTTGTTTATTCCATCGCTGTAGATCAGAGACAATCTCGGGATCTCCCTTGACAACCAGTCGTCTCCGCCACCACCAGATCTGATTCCACCTCTGCGGATTCTGACTCCATGGCTTTTCAAAGTAAGGTTATCACTATTTTACCTCTTTAAGCAAACCCACTTTACTCTTTATCAAAATGACATAGAATACTGGACATTTATCTTAGACTGTTTAAATAAAAAAGACCCAGAGTCTGTCTGTCTGTTTTGATATTGAGATTTAAAGCTGAATAAATAAGCTTTACAATGTATTCTTTTTTTAGGATAAGACGATGTTTAGCAATCTGAGGGTTCAAAATAAAACCCAGAATGTAGCTTTTAAAGTTGTCTAAATGAAGTGCTTAATCACAAATTGAGTTTTGATATATTTAGTATTATTATATTTACATTTATATACACACAGAACATGATCTTTACTTAAAATTTGAATCATCTTTAGTGTAAAATCATACAGTATAAATATATTTTTTAATAGCGCCCAAAATATACCTGGGTAACATAAGACATAATCACAATCATATCTGATTATTCTATCTATATGTTATTTCTGTTGTACAAAGACTTCAAAACAGCATGTATGGAGGGTCAGTCCTTAAAATAGTGAGAAAAACTTTACTTTGATCTGTATCTTAAATAATAATATTAATAAATAAAATAATAGAGAGTATAAATGTTCATTCGAGCACCCCTATAATGGTTCCTACCATTGTATATGCATATTAAGCCCCAGGTGTAAGGGAAAACAACTGTGGGTATAATAAACCAAAAAGGGTTATGAGTGGTGGATTTCCCAAGGAATACAAACCAAAAAAAAAAAAAAAACGCATGCAAAAGATCCCCCTCGGGCGACAACCTAACACGGACAATAAATTGAGAGTAATTGAATAGATTTTCTAGTAGAAAAAAGTAGCAATTAAAATGAGCATCTCTTCAGGGTGATCACAGGCCAAAAAACCATACAAAATAATCTGCAAAGTAAATAAATAAAATATTATGCAAAGTAAATAACCTGTAAATCTTTAAAAAAATACATTAAGCTTACCTTCCTCCCTAAACATAAACAAAGTAAAAAGTATTCAAAATAAATGGGCAGGCCACCCCCACAAGCTCAAACTCTCAATGTTGCAAGCACACATCGACATTTGGACAATAATCAAGTTTGGTCGTCAACCGGAGAGGTAGGGAAATCCAGGAGCTCTCCACTCCCAGCACCAGCCGCACCAAAATCAGCTCCTCGAACTCTGCTGGAAGTTTTGTTTTTATAGCTCTCCATGAACAGCAACAGCATCAGAATCTGGACCACCTTAACATAGCAGCCTATGGAATAAGAAAAACCAACACAAGAAGGTGGGACAGAAAAAAACACATGCAATGCGCAACAAAAATAAATAAATAAATAAATAAATAATCATCGTAACAATGGATAATCAGTCTATGCGAGAAAAAAATCAACAGTCTGAAACCAGCAGATTAAAGCACCGAAAGACAATGTAAGTGTTCACAAGACATTTTTCTTGTAAAATCAGTGTTTGTTTCTACATATAGCCTAAACATAAAGTAAAAATTAGTTGCATAGTTTGTATAGTTTTTTCTACAGTAACCTCTAAAATAGCTACTCAGAAGATACCGTAGGTCAGAATACACTAAATATCCAAAACATTGAAAATTAAATATGTACTATTATTAATAAATTAGATGCAATTTAAATAAATAAATAAATATATACTTTTGGTTACTGAAGCATGTATTACACAAACTAACATTAGTAAAAATATTGACCCCCTGATAGTGTAATTCACACCCTGCTGTTGACCCCCTGCCTCGTTTCTGTCTCAGTGTCTCATAAAAGGGAATTTCTCTGGTCCATTCATAAAGGTTTTTTGTACCATCTGTCTGCAGGCGACTATGTTGGGCGAACGCTACAAGCAGGGAAAACTGCACGCCTACAAGCTCATCTGTAAGATCATGAAGAGAAGACAGGACGTTTCCCCAAACTCTGACTTCCTCACGCACTTCTACAACATCATGCACTGCGGCCTGCTCCACCAAGACCAGGTGTGCTTGCAGTGCATTGTCAGATATTTGATCTTTGATCTTTGAATTGATATACAGTTACATTGTAAGCTTGACTGATGAGCAAATGAGTTTGTTTTAATAATAATTCTAAAACAATAATCAAATTATTCATAATGAAATAATGACTTATTATTATTAATATGAATTTCTTATAAGCTAGATTCTAAAGCATGTGCAGTCAAATTATTAGTTCTCAAATTATTAGAAGATTAACTGTACATTTATGTTAATAAGGTGCTGACCTTTTTCCCATAGGATATTGTGAACACCATCATTAAGCACTGCTCTCCACGCTTCTTCTCTATTGGACTTCCAGGAGCCACAATGCTCATCCTGGACTTCATCGTGGCAGCTAGTCGTGTCACTGCCTGCTCGTCCCTCAATGTAGGAAATGCTTTCTGTTTCTTAACATTCTGTTCAAATAATTAAACTTTGTACTTTTTTAATTGTCTTTATCTGTTCTCTGTGTTTCTCCAAGGCTCCACGGGTGGAGGCTCAGATCTTGTTGGGTTCCCTGGTTTGCCTCCCAAACTTGTACAATGAACTTCCTGCACTGCATCCTACAACAGCCGACATCATCATGACCAAATTCACTGATGTCAAGGTATAAAGTCCAGGACCCAGATTGCAAAATACAGCATTTTTATGTAGATAAATTGTGTTTTAATATGATTATGTAAAACTACTAGTGATGGGCAAAAAAAATATTTTTATTATTAGCCCCCCTTAGAATTTTTTTTGTTATTCAAATATTTCCCAAATTAAGTTTAACAGAGCAAGGAAGTTTTCGCAGTATGTCTGATAATATTTTTCCTTCTGGAGAAAGTCTTATTTGTTTTATTTTGGCTAGAATAAAAGCAGTTTTTTATTTTTTTAAACACCATTTTAGGGACAAAACTATTAATAAAAGCTATACATTTTTTCGATAGTCTACAAAACAAACCATCATTATACAATAACTTGCCTAATTACCCTAACCTGCCTAGTTAACCTAATTAACCCAGTTAAGCCTTTAAATGCCACTTTAAGCTGTATAGAAGTGTCTCGAAAAATATTATTTACTGTCATCATGGCAAAGATAAAGCAGTTATTAGAAATGAGTTATTAAAACTGTTATGTTTAGAAATGTGTTGAAAAAAATCTTCTTACCGTTAAACAGAAATTGGGGGGGAAAATCAACAGGAAGGGCTAATATTTCAGGGGGACAAAAAATTCAGGAAAATTCTGCCATGGATCCACTGACAACCTTTCATGAAAAAAAGTTGGGGTGTTGAGGACTAAAACGAAGATCGGGGAGGTGGGGGTGGGTGTTTTAGGCCCCTAATAACGTCTCTGGGTGCCCCTAAATGTGTCGCCCCTTATAATACATATACATAATACAAATACATATGTTTTATATATATAGCAGCTGATGGTCAGAACAGCAGAAACCATTGCTACTTTGCAAACGTCACTTTAGAGCTAGTATTTGAATGATTCTCTAGCGTAATGTCTAAAATGATAACATAACAGGTGATTTTGCTCACATTTAAGATTATAAGGCTGAACGATATGAAATACCATAAGTCTACAGAGATTTCTTAGTATTTTTTTGTTGCAATAAGGAGATCACAGCAATTAACCCCAAAAAAGCCAAAGCAGAGCCAACACTATCAGATTATTGTAGTATAAACACAGCACTACAACAAATACGAGAGATCGACTTAGATGTCACTCACATACCTGTTCTGTTATGATTTGTTCAGCTGTAGTTTGAAACGTACACTGAAGAAATACTGTTTTTCTCCCCTTAGGACTATGTGGTCTCTGCCACCATCTTGTGGCGGAACGTTAACCGTCTTTGCTCTGCTCAGTATGAAAGGCTGGCTGTCACTCTGAAATTATCAATATTTAAAATAGGCACTATCCTTATAAATAAACTGCATAGTTACAATCTAAACAACTACATTCTCGACTAAAAAAGCCTCAAAAGTACATTATGTTGTCCAACTGCTGCAGTATTTGTCAAACTGTAGTCCTTTGCTGTCACTCTGTGCGGGGAGTGTGCTGATATTACTTGAATATCTCACGGCTAGCAGCCAATTAGATTCAATAACTAGACAGAACTGTTGTATAAATACACATATATAAATACAAATTGTATATATGTATATTTATTGTACAAATGTATATTTGTTACTTTTGTAATTATCATTATACATATAATAATATATTATGCCAATATATTCGGATCAGCAATTTGTTGCAGCCTTCAGTCATCTTATTTTACAAAAAGCCCTTCTTATGAAAATTGATTGACTCTAAATTAACCTACAGGTCTCTTATAGCTGTTTCTGAATAGCAGGAAGCATTTTAAAATAGACCTAAACACTTCAGCTCTTAATTCTCACTAGTTGTTCAGACAGCCATTCAGTTAATCAGTGGTTGTGTTTATCTGTCCTCCAAACAATTTCTGGCATTACCAGCAGCTTCATAAGACCACCAACCTTCATCCTGTGTGTGTAGTCCTGGTTTAACCTCTGAACCGCCGTCTGCCCTCATGCAGATCCAAGTGGCTGAATGTATGCCACTCCGACACAGGGAAATCTGCTGTAATTGTTCCTGCCGCCACTAATGTGCTAATGGCCGATCAGCAATGCAGGCCTGTTGTTATTGTGCTTTCCGTGTTGTTCTGAGCGACAGTAAGCAGCTAATGCCATGCGGCGAGGCGTCCGTCACTCGCATGCAGAAATTCACATGATGGCATCTGATAACCAGGAGCAGGCCATGAATGACAAGACCGTGGTTAACGTGATCTGTTTTCTCTGTGTGTGTGTTTGCGCGCACAGATGCTGCTTTTCCAGATGGTTGGAAATGTCATGTTTCAAGTTGCCAGATTGCTGGTTTTATGTCAGATTTTGTGTCTGTTGTGAGCGCTTGTGATCATTATCTGTTTGTCTGTCTGCATTATCTCGCTCTGTGCATCTGTGTCTCTGGTGGCAGTGTGTGTGTGGGGTGTATTGTGTGGGGTTTTTGTGTGTGCGTGGATAAGAAATGGGTGATGGATAATCGGATACTCCAGAGATGGAATGAAATTGATCTGTATCAGGATGGCACCAGTTTGCTGAATAGGATTTTTTGTCAATGACTTTTTATTGATGTTTTTATTAGAACTGAAAGAAATGCATTGGTGTTTGTGTGTGTACTGCCATTTAAAAGTTGGTGGTGAATTAAGAAATGAACACGTTTCTTCTACAAGGATGCCATTAATTTGATCAAAAGTGAAAGTATTTTTAAAATAATAAATATGTATGTTTTTTTTTCAATTTTAAACTATTAACTACTTCCACGCAAATGTTACATATCACAATTGTTTTGGACTCTTTATTGACCAAAGCATATTTGGATAATTTCTGTAGGATCTTATGAAACTAAAGAAAAATCCACAGAAATTGTGTTTTCAATTCAATTTAATTGACATGACAAATGTTACAAATGTATTGCCAAAGCATTTATAAAGGGCATACTCACACTATGTCATACGGACCATGCCCAGGCCCGTTTCCCGGATCGTTTGAGAAGTGTGAGTGTGCTGAATCGGGCTCAAGCACGGTTTACTTGGGCGGCCCTGGCCGGGTTGGAAGAGGTGGGCCTGAGCGCGGTTCACTTGGGCTTTCGCCAAAGCTCGAAACTGAAAGCGAGACGTGACTTTTAAGGGACTGTTTCATATAGGTTAATTAATCATTCTTACTGTTCAGTGAACGCAAACTGCCGTAGCTTATCAAATACGCAAACCCCTCACTGCATGACAGCTGCGCACCTTCAGCAGACCTCCTCATTCCTGCAGCACGAGAGCTGTATGATTGTTTATGAGCGCCAAAAGAGGCGGATCTGTTCGGCGAAATATCTGACTGCGTGTCTCCGCATCCCTAAGGACTGTTTGGCGAAATATTTGACTGCATGTAACTGCATATCAAACCCACTGAAACTATATAACTAGAAAAATGTCCACTGTGCTGCTGAGGGACAGCGCTTCTCACTGAGCAGCGCAGCATTGATGACGTGAGCGTGCCGAGGCCCGATTGTGGTGTGAGTGCGGGCCGTCGGGGTAGACGAGAGGAGGGACAAGCGTGCTATAGCCCGGTTCGAGGCAACTGTACCTAGTGTGAGTACGGCCAAAGTTTACATTAAAGGGCTGGGTGTAGGTATAGTGTGTCCACCGCAGTATTGGGATAAGTTACTAGGGTACGTAATCGATTACAAATTACTGATTACTACTCGAAAATTGTAATCTGATTACATTGCTAATTACATAATGTAAAAAGTAATCAAATTACTAATTACTTCGAAGTTACTTTTATAACGTATGAAATATAAAAATACAAAATATGCTGCAGCTCTTTTAGTAATTTATTGTTCACTGAAAAACATTACACGGCGAAAGGGTGGCGCGGTGGGTAGCACGTTCGTCCCACAGCAAGAAGGTCGCTGGTTCGAGCCTCGGCTGGGTCAGTTGGCGTTTCTGTGTGGAGTTTGCATGTTTTCCCCATGTTCGTGTGGGTTTCCTCCTGGTGCTCCGGTTTCCCCCACAGTCCAAAGACATGTGGTACAGGTGAATTGGGTAAGCTAAAAATGATTGTAGTGTGTGTGTATGAATGAGGGTGGATGTTTCCCAGTCATGGGTTGCGGCTGGAAGCGTAAAACATATGCTGTATAAGTTGGCGGCTTATTAATAAAGGGACTAAGCCAAAAAGAAAATGAATGAATGAAAAACATTACAATGGGTTGATAGCTTGACATTTTCAAAAGCGGTAAAAAGATAATTAATCATTTACTTGTTTTAAACCCATTTGTCTCTTTTTTTTCATTTCTTTTTTTTTATACAAATGAAGGACTGAAGAAACCTGGATACCTGTACCCATTGACGTTCATAGTATGAAAAAGCACTGCAGTGTTCTGTGTTTGTCTGAGGTGTTTATTCTACCGAAATGTGAATGTATTAAGTGTGAAGCTGATCGGTCTGTTCATGCTCCTGGGAAATGCGAGCGCGTGCAATATGTGCTCTATATGTGCGCACACAATTTGCGCTCCCAATATGCCAAAAGTCGTGATATGTGAACGGCCCCATAAGCAGCTCAGAAGATACCTTCACTCTCAATCCTGCTCAAAAATCCAATTTAGCCTGTTTAGGTTGAGTTGAGGGCGAGGCAGTGGCGCAGTAGGTAGTGCTGTCGCCTCACAGCAAGAGGGTCGCTGGTCCGAACCTCAGCTCAGTTGGCCTTTCTGTATGGAGTTTGCTTGTTCTCCCTGCCTTAGTGTGGGTTTCCTCCGGGTGCTCCGGTTTCCCCCACAGTCCAAAGACATGTGGTAAAGGTGAATTGGGTAGGCTAAATTGACTAGTATATAAGTGTGTGTGTGGATGTTTCCCAGAGATGGGTTGCGGCTGGAAGGGCTTCCGCTGCGTAAAAAACTATCTAGATGAGTTGGCGGTTCATTCTGCTGTAGCGACCCCGGATTAATAAAGGGACTAAGCCGACAAGAAAATGAATGAATGAATGAAAGGTTGAGTTGAGCTGCTGTGTTTCTGGGCGTCACTGTCCTTCTTGATGATGAGTATTGTCTTAGAAGGCTTTCTGTTTGAATGCTTGAACAAGTTGCTGGTCGAGTTAAAAGCAGTCGAAAGTCCTTTAGACTGGATATAGATTGACTTTCACATCAATATTTTAGTTTTTACGCTCAATGAAATCAAAGTATTTTCTGTATTTCCACTTGAAGAAGCAACCACTCTCGTCAGCAACCATTTCAGCTCGCGTTCCAGCAATTAAAAATACACATGCTTATTAACTAATGTTGCAGCAGAAAACGTGATTTCAAAGAAGCATTTGTTTCTTCTCAATGTTATATTTGTAACGCAATTACACTGACTTTAGTAACTGTAATCAAACTACACACATGTAAATTGTAATGCGTGGCAATACTGCTTTCCTCCAAAATGTAATTAGATTTACAGTAACACGTTACTGTGGAGCGCATTACACCGAATTCTGGTCCACAGTCATATTGAGGTGATGAAGTCTTTTTCATAAAATAGGATCCAAATCCCTCCCATTTTGAGGCCGACCACAACTTGACAGGAGTGCGGTTTTCCCCGCCCACCGAATTGATTGACAGCCGCGTATTAACATGTCTCTATAGTAACGCGTATAATTATATCAACAAAACAGGACGTGCGCAAAGCAACTGAGGTTAAAAGATCTCTTCAGCTTGCTGTGATCATCAGTCATCATCAAATGTGATCAAGAATGTGTTTTACTAGTTTAAAAAGTTTTTAAAACACTACACGTTTGTAATAAAGACAGTAAAATTGCTGTAATTCATCACCACAGCCACATGCCAGTACAATTATAAAAGAAAACGCTTTAATCCAAGTTTGTGGACGTTAAATCAGGTTTATTTTATACATTAACATAGCAAATATCCATATAGCAGTGGATATTAAAGTGTATCCTGTCACATTTGCGTGCAAAAACAGTGTAAACTTAAACGTGCACGCTGTGTGTGTGTCTGCATTGTGTGTGAATCATCGAAAGGCTTGAATTAAGTCCACAGCAAATACATCAACTAATAATCATTGCAAAAGTTCTTACTGTAGTATTTCGCACAAACTTTGCGTGAGATCTGCTTCCGTCATGTCCGTCACTGTGCTGTTCTGACGCTGGAGAACCAGCATTAAATGGCAGACAACAAAAACAGTCCCATTGTGTTCAGAGCAGAAAATTCCAATATTCTAAAAGATATAATAAATAATCTGATGAGTGTTTGAGCTGAAACTTTTCAGACACAAAAGACTTATCTTAAATCTTGAAAATGGGTTAAAATAGGTGCCCTTAAAAAAGCACATGCATATATATATATATATATATATATATATATATTTTTTTTTTTTTAAAAAAGGAAACATTTCTGGATAAAACTGTAATAATAAATAATAATTAGTATATTTACAGTGATTAATTAATAATAATCTTGATGTGTGTGTGTGCGTGCCTGCATGTGTGTGTGAGTGTGCGTGCGTGCGCGTGCGTGTGTGTGATGAAATAGTTGTGAGTAAAATACTCAATTTCTGTAGATAATCTTGTTAATATAAATGACTGTTTATGATATGTAAGTATTTTATGGTTTATATGAATTGGCTCTATTGTAGAGGAATGTTAAGATTGTTTGTTGACCAAATGAAACCGCTGACGATCTCACTGTGGAATATTCAGTAGAAACTCATCTAGTCAGAATTTTTAGGCCCCTGTTTATTTTTTTTCCAATTTCTGTTTACTGGAGAGAAGACTTTTTCAACACATTTCACAATAGTTTTGATAAATCATTTCTAATAACTGATTTATTTTCTCTTTGCCATGATGACAGTTTATAATATTTTACTTGATAATTTTCAAGATACTAGCATTCAGTTTAAAGGGACATTTAAAGGCTTATCTAGGTTAATTAGGCAAGTTAGGGTAAAGAGGCAAGTCATTGTATAACAGTTGTTTGCTCTGTAGAATATTGAAAAAAAATGCTTAAGGGGGCTAATAATTCTGACCTTAAAATGGTTTTCAGAAAATTACAAACTGCTTTTTATTTTTTATTTCAAAGTAATAATGTATTACCACTTGGATCAAATATTGAGCATATAATTAAAAACAAAAATACAGACCCCACATTTTTTAGCTTGTAAAATGCACCATGAAATTAAGTCCAATGTCCAGTTTGATAGTTTGTCTTTGTTCCTCTGTTTCAGGAGCATATAATCAAGCACATCCTGACCTCTGCCAGAGATGAGCCTTCTGCTCCAGCCAGGTAAAACTAACAATCTGTTTTAGTCAGAACTGTGAATTTTTTTTATAATTACATTTAGGCCCAATTCTACCCCTTCGCTCTTCCTCTTTAGGACACCCCTACACGCAAGTATGCAAAATGAGGGGTAGTGGTGTCCCAATTCTTTTAGGTTTGAAGCGTAGGGCTAAGGGGAAGGGGTAAATAGACCTTGAAACTGAGATTTTTTTCAGGACCACACTCAAAACCAAAGGGTAAGAAAATTTCCCAGAATTACACCAGCCACAACAGCAGCATAGTTGCACACAGAAGTCAGGAGATCAACAAATGAGTATTTTTTATTGTCATTATTACAATTTTTTTACAACAAACAAGCACATGGGTTAATATATTCAAATTTACCTCAATTTTAACACTGAATAAAGCACATGAGGTCTACCTGAGATGATCATTGTCCGTTTTCTATTGTTCAGCTGCAAGAAATAGAATATGTTATATCAATTTGAGGTGTTGGTAAGAGCGGAAAGGAAATATTCCTTCTATCGCATGCCATTGCTTCTTTATAGAACACTCGCTCCTTTTGGCTCTGGCAACCTGCGCTTGAGTTTGTTTTGATCCTGGAATGCAATACCTAGTTCAACCACTGGGTGTCAAACTTACATACAGCACAATTAAACTACATCGCTGTAGTGAAATAGCAGTTTCCCATATGCATAACTCAAATATAAAACTTTCTATTAATAACAGGCAGGAGTTTAAAATAACAGCAAAGTTTTCTTCTTTAACTTAACACTTAAACTGAGATGAAAAATCTACTTCATCCAGAAATGGACTTTTGATGTGGTTACACATTCAACGATCTCTTCAAATAATGTTTCCTATTCAATTTTCTCTATTTAGTGTTGTAGCAACTTCTTAATGCTGTCAGTTTTATTGTTGTAGCATGTGTGTAAATGTTTAAACCATGTGTGTTACAACTTATCCCCTCATTAGTTTGTTCCCTGCTCTACCTTACATTAAAGTTGGTATTACTTACTGCATAATTGTAGCTGGTTTAATAGCCTGCCTGAGATTTATTTCATTATTCTGGTCCTTCACATTTCTGATATTGTAATGGTCTGTTTTCCAGGTCAGTGCATGCTTCTAGATTTGGTGTTGAAAAGAAAGCAAGCGAGCCCCGTGCCAGACAGATTAATAACTCTGTCCATTGCGGTCGGTGGTAAAGCGCTGTGGGGTTATGTGTCTGCTCATATTTAGACAGATTAGGAGCAGTGTCATTTAAAGTAATCCAGGACTCAGTGGGATTAGAGTGCATCCTGATGGGGCTCAAGTCATTAGAAGCCCCCCATCACTCCCTGCTGAAAAAGTTTGGGTGTTTTTTATTTTGAGAGAAAAAGTCAGGAAAGGCTTAGATCATGGAATGGTGCAGACAGGAGGCTGGATTAAATTTCTGTGGCCTTCTAGTAGTTAAGATGCGTGTCCCAGTCTATTCCTTCTATACAATGAGCGGTAGGCCCCTTTAAGATAATTACATTTTTAAATATGTATAAGGTTTTATATACCATAAATTTATTTATGGTTCTATCTGTCTTTCTGTATTTATTTATTTACAATGGTTTATTTACTTATTTATTTTACATCGATACTATTTCTTTATTTACATTGATTTATATTTATTTATTTACATGTTTTTATATTTATGTATTTACATTTATTTATTTTTATTTATGTATTTATATTTATGTTTATTTATTTACATGCATTTATAATTATATATTTTCAGTCACTTATATTTATTTATATTTATTTATTTACATGTATTTACATTTATTTACATTCATTCATATTTATTTATTTATTTACTTTCATTTAAATTTATTTATTTACATTATATATTTATTTATTTACACCAATTTATATTTATTTACATTCATATGTATTTATTTATTTACATTTATTTACATTCATTTATTATGTTCATTTACATTTATTTTGTTATGTTCATTTATATTTACTTATTTACATTAATTAATTAATTTTTATTTACACTAATTATATTTATTATTTATTTACATTCATTAATATATATATACATATATATATATATATATATATATATATATATTTTTTTTTATTTACATGTATTTACATTATAGTTTAAATTGATTTGTTTACATTGACATATTTATTTATCTATTTACATTTATATGTATTTATTTGTGTTGATTTATATTTACTTACATGTATTAATTTAGTTTAATTAATATTTGTTTGTTTATTTTTAATTTTTATTTTACTTGTTTTCAGTGCTAATGAATAACTAATAATACTACTACAATAAAATGTTTTCTAAATTTGGGCTATTTTAGATTTTGTAATGCTAATGGTCATTAACAATTAATTGAGTCAAATTGACAGTAAATATCTTTGTAATATTGTTACATTGATAACGTGGCATTTGTAATGTTACAAAAATATCAGGTTAACTCGCATATCCACAGATACAAGCACACATTTACATGTATACACATATTGTATATTAAGAAAGTACAATACAATGACTATTTTAACATATTGAGGTTTTTGCATTCTTTACCGGTGTAATCATACTTCATGTCCTATGTTGCATGAAAAAAATTGTGATAATAGCCAAAATACATTGTGTGGTTCAGAATTATTAATTTGTTTAATGCCAAAAATCATTCAAATATTAAATATAACCTTTATTGAAGACATGGTCAATTTCCTGCTGTAAATAAATCAAAACTTAGTAAAGTGCATTGCTAATGATTGCATTCAGACAAGATTAAAGGCAATGTTCCCTAAATCTTATGATTTATGTATTTTTCTCACCCTGAGATTTTCAAATAGCTCTATCTTGGCTAAATATTGTACTATCCTAACCAGCCATAGGTCACGCTTAAATAAATAAAGCTTTTATATTCAACTTTTAATCATTTATTAATGTCAGTTTCCCAAAACGTACACCTACTACTGTACTAATAGTTTTGTGGTCCAGGGTCTCATTTGTGTTTCAAGCAGAGAGTTTGCATATACAATACATCTTTAAGTATTGATTTTAGCAGTGTTGCTAATTGTCTTTTAAATTAAATGTTTCACCTTTTATATTTTAAGTTATATTTAAAAGTTATGTCCTTGTTTTTACGTTTCAGGTGTGTGGCGCTTTGTAGTCTGGGTATTTGGCTGTGTGAAGAGCTGGTTCATGGCACTCAGCATCCGCAGATCAAAGAAGCGCTTAACGTCATCTGTGTCACTCTCAAGGTAAGGGATGCTCATTTAAACATAAAAAAACACACACAAACACAAATTCTCCCGTTAAAGATTGATTATAAATGCAATAGAAGCATCTGTCTTGTAAAAGAAGCGTCGCTGGCAATGTAAGTGCGCACAGCAGAGAAATGATGGCATTGCCCTTGGCCTGAGTCTTCTGAAGCCGTTCCTGATGCCTGGGCTCACTGCACTGGCACAAGGGTTTTCTGCTCATCCAGAAGAAGATTATTCCATACTCCCTGCACCCACCCCTACCAGCCTTCCTAAATCTGGACCGTCAACATGTTTGGCTTCTCCGCTCCTCACAGACAGAAGGCTAATCCACTGAAGAATGCACGCTTCAGAGACTTCGAGGAATTATTACATTTCTGTCTGAAACCAAAGATGGGGCCAACAGAAGCGCACATACTCAAACTCTGGTCCAATCACAAGAGTCCGTCTGTCATGGGGTCGATTCTATTGGCTTTTCAGGGGAATCTGGTGTCAGTGCGAGGGTTAGATGTGAGGGTCTCGCTCCTTTGGGGTCGTTCCATGAAGCAGAATTAGCAAAGACTCATCCCAACTTAATCAGCTCAGATGAGACCCATAGTTTTGCCGTGCACATGTCTGAGCACATTGAAGTTTGAGTTTTAATATAGGCATTTTTCTATCTATCTATCTATCTATCTATCTATCTATCTATCTATCTATCTATCTATCTATCTATCTATCTATCTATCTATCTATCTATCTATCTATCTATCTATCTATCTATCTATCTATCTATCTATCTATCTATCTATCTATCTATCTATCTATCATCCATCAATCCATTGTTGTTCTATCTATCTATCTATCTATCTATCTATCTATCTATCTATCTATCTATCTATCTATCTATCTATCTATCTATCTATCTGTCTGTCTGTCTGTCTGTCTGTCTGTCTGTCTGTCTGTCTGTCTGTCTGTCTGTCTGTCGGTCGGTCGGTCGGTCTATCTATCTATCTATCATCCATCAATCCATTGTTGTTCTATCTATCTATCTATCTATCTATCTATCTGTCTGTCTGTCTGTCTGTCTGTCTGTCTGTCGGTCGGTCGGTCGGTCGGTCGGTCGGTCTATCGTTCTATCTATCATGTCTGTTCATCTATGCTGTTGTTGATGTATTTACATTCATTCATTCATTTTCTTTTTGGCTTAGTCCCTTTATTAATCTGGGATCGCCACAGCAGAATGAACCGCCAACTTATCCAGCATATGTTTTACGCAGCGGATTCCCATCCACAAACACTCATTCACATACAATACAGACTATTTAGCTTACCCAATTCACCTATAGTGGAGAACATGCAAACTCCAAACAGAAATGCCAACTGACCCAGCCGGGGCTCAAACCAGCAATCTTCATGCTGTGAGGTGATTGTGCTACCCATTACACCACCATGCTGCCCTGTATTTACATTATATTAATTATTTTTTGTTATACTAATAAGTAAAGCTGAAATCCCATATCATGACATCATATCATAGCTTGATAATGATATACCGTTAAAGTCAGAATTATCAGCCGCCTTTTTTTATTTTTTTTATAAAGTTTCCTAAATAATTTTTAACAGGGCAAGAAAAATTTCACAGTTTGTCTGATAATATTTTGTCTTTTGGAGAAAGTCCTATTTGTTTTATTTTTGATAGAATAAAAGTTTTAAAATTTTTAACCATTTTTAAGGTCAAAATTATTTTCCCCTTTAAGTTATATATGTTTCTCAATAGTCTACAGATCAAACCATCGTTATACAATAACTTGCCTAATTACCCCAACTAATTAACCTAGTTAGGCCTTTAAATGTCACTTTAAGCTGTATAGAAGTGTCTTGAAAAATATCTAGTCAAATATTATTTGCTGTCATCACGGCAACGCTAAAATAAATCAGTTATTAAAAATAAGTTATTAAAACTATCATGTTTAGAAATGTGTTGGAAAAATCATCTCACCGTTAAACAGAAATTGGGGGGAAAAAATTAACTGTGGAGCTAATAATTCTGACTTCAACTGATCATGATATTGTACCATTTTTGTTAATTCTATCAATTATAGTTTCGCACCTTATTTAGATTGTCAGGGCAAATATTTGTTTAAAAAAAAAAGTATGAAACTAAAATAAAAATGTTAATGAAATAAAAAAAACACTTGTCTAATACTAATGACAGTTACTGGTCCAACATTAAAATAAAAAAAATATTTCTAAACAAAAGTCAAAATGTAAACATTGTACTTTCAAGATTAGTTTTCTTGTGATTCTGTCTTTCATGCTTTTTTCTGCATTTTTGTAATGGTGTGTAATATTGCACTACTATAAATTATTAAAAAGTAAAGAATGCATTTTGTGACACCACAAAATAAACAATGGAGTATAATATAAAGCAATAGATTTTTCATTTTGTCCATACGATACATATTGTCATACTGCTCTGCTTAATAATACAATATACAGTAACATGTTTTGGGTCGATGCTATTGTCTTGAATCTGGTGTTAGTTCAAGGGTTAGACATGAGGGTCTCTCTCCTTTGGGGTCGTTCCATGAAGCAGAATTAGCAAAGACTCATCCCAACTTAATCAGCTCAGATGAGACTCACCATACAATTTACCCTGCACATGTCTGAGCACATTAAAGTTTGTTGATTGCTTTAACCGTTGATGCCTTCCTTGCAGTTCTCCAATAAAAACGTCGCCCTGGTGGCTTCAGACATTTTGCACCTGCTGATAAACTACGTGGATGAACTGGAGAAATTTCCACCCAACACTCCAAAGAAAATAGTGGAGGTAAAGTCTGTCGAGCTGAAAGCGGATTTTAAGTGAAGCTTGATTCTTAAAGGGACACATTTACTCTTCGCATTTACTCTTCACTTGTTCTGAACCTATTTGAGTTTCTTTCTTCTGTTGAACACAAAGGAAGATATTTTGAAAAATGCTGCATTAGCTGCATCCAAAATTGCATACTTACTTCCATACTATATGGTACATTAAAAACAGTATGTCCGGATTCAAAGTATTCAAAAATGACCTAACACTTGCAGCGAGATAATGAAGTGTGCATCAGATGGGCACTACGCTATTCCAAGATGCCATGCAAGAGAATTATTGTAGTATGTCCATTCATACTACTCATATTCATACTATATAGAATGTACTTTTCTAACAAACATGTAGTAATTTCAAGTTCAGATGTAGTACCTACTCGAGTAGTAGGCAATTTCGGACTCAGCCATTTACTTCCATCATGACTTTTTTTCTTGAATCACTTCAGTATATTCTTTGAATTTTTACTGAATCACTCTGCTGTTTATTTCCCTATTCTTTTTAGAATATAACTAAGCCTTTAATTGCATTTTTAAGGGATTTACAGGGATTTACATCCTCACTTTAGATGAGCTCAAAAAACAGTTGGAATTTATTAACATAAAGAGTAACCGTTAATAAATGCCTAACAAATAAGATGTATAAATGTTCATTTAAATAGTTTATTAATCATTTACATATTCTGAATGATCTGGAAAACTACCTGCTTATCTTAAATGACTGGTTTGTAAATAATGCAAAACTTAATGAACAATCATACCATTGAGCACACTAAATATGAAGAGTTTATATGCAAAAACCGGTAAAAGCCATTAGACATTTTCTTCTAAAATTAGCATTTTTGTCAGACTCCTGTGTGTAGGCTCAGTAATTTAACTTTTCTAGTGACGAATAAGTTCTTTACATTGCCTTTAAAGGGAAATAACTGAACATAAACATAGGAGGCTGAAAAAAATGGTAATTTCAGAAAGACATTTCAGACCACATTGAGAGATTTTTTGCATCTGAACTCTTCATATGTTCTTATACTGTAAGTCATGAATACAGAATTTGTAGCTGTATTTATGAACTGCTTACCAATGTTTATTAACAGAGTTAATGCTTAAGAAATTATGATACAGCTGTTTGTTAATGCTTAATAAATGATTCATAGTGTGCAGTTATTATAAAGTATTATCTTTTTTTTCCCTACTATTGAAGTCAGTGGGTTCCTGCAGCCACCATTCTTCAAAACATCTTGTTTTGTGTTCAACAGAAGAAACTATAAACTAGGAATAAATGATGATTATTTTCAGTTTTAAGTGAACTGTCTCTTTAAATGTGAAATTAATGTGTGTTTTCTACTTTTTAGGTTCTTATTGCAACCATCACTTACCTTCTTCCAGCCACAGAGTCCTCTCCTCATGAGCTGGACAAGAGGGTATGTTTCAGTAATACAAAGCAAGAATAAACTCCTAAAAATGTGAAATAAAAAACTCTTATGTTGTTTGTTCAGCTAACATCTTTTGTGTGCAAACAGTATTTGCTCACTGTTACATCTTTTGAAAACACACTTATAGAGTTATTTGACAATGTCCGGGCTTTTTTGTTGTTTGTATAATGCTGATTAATTTCAAATTACGATCTGTCCCAGTCACATATTCTCTTCATCATTTTCTCTGTTGTGTCTTAAAAAGTGGATGAAAAAAACAGTTTGTCCTAATATTAACTTGTATGATGTTGGAATTTACAATCAATTCCATGCGTGTTCAAGAAAAAAGGTCAGGAGAGGTTTTTCTTCAATGTCAAAAATCGCAACAATTTATTGAATACAAATGAATAATTCGATTCACAGAATTCTGTTATCCTCAATGCAATGCAGAAGTTACATTAAGGAGGTGCGCAACAACCTTCTTTTCCCGACTTCTTCAACTTATATAGGCAGCTGATATTAACAGGTGGAGTTTAATGAAATTCGTCATTTGTCAGTCATTGATCAGTCCTCCATTGGCCGCACCATAGACATACTTCCTCTTTTTCTACAAATTCTCTGCACAACAAAAAAAAAAAGCATACAACTTTCTGTGCTCTTTGTTCAGTTTTAACACCTCTCTTCAGACAGGAAGTTTCTGCAGAGCTGAATTTAATTTTGGACCTGCATCTATCTATTTCTGCAAAAATGCTAATTAGTATGCACAGCACTCGCACACAACAGTAGAAGTTCAGTTAATATATGACCCGTACATGACCAATACAAATAATTGTTTGATTAAAAGAACAAGAGACAAAAATATTATAAAAAAGATTCCTATTTTCCAACAATGATTGATTGTTTCTCTGTGTATTACCGTACTAAATATATCTCAAAATAAGTATTTTTTTTTACAGTTTTTTTTAATTTCCATTGAAACAGTTCTGCTATTTGTAGCATTAGAGTTGTAGCAAAAAAACTACTTCAGATAGATTTAAGAATATACATTTGTAAATAATATTTATAACATAATATCATGCATATAACATTGACACTATGCAGTATTCACTATTGGAGAACATTCATCTGAGGCAGCATATTTGTCATGTGGTGTTCCCCAGGGATATATTTTAGCCCCTATTCTTTTCTCCTTCTATATGCTTTCTCTGGGCTCTATTTTTAGTAAACACGGTTTGTCTTTTCACTGTTATGCGGATGACACCCAAATCTACCTGCCTTTAAAACCAAGTTCAAGTGGCCAAAGGACTCTTATGCTATGCTTGTCAGATGTAAAAGCCTGGTTGTCTTTAAACTTTCTAGATTTTGATGAGAGTAAGACTAAGATCATTTAGTTTGGCCCGTCAAACTCTTCTAGAGCACCAATAGTTAATCTTGAAATTTTTCTATGAAGCCCTGGGTAAAAAAATCTGGCTGTTATTCTGGATGATGGCTTGGGATTTGACAAACAGATAAATGCAGTGATTAAATCCTGCTTCTTTCAGCTTCGGCTTTTAAAAATAGTCAAATCTATTCCATCTAGAAAAAGTGTTGAAAAAAAATTATCCATGCTTTTATTACCACTAGATTGAACTATTGTAACTCACTATACTTTGGGATTAGTCAGAAAACCTTATCTTGTTTACAGTTAGTTCAAAATGCTGGTTCAAGGCTTTTCAGAGGTATCGAGAAACATGACCACATCACACCAGTTTTACACTCTTTGCACTGGTTGCCTGTGCATTATCGAGTCACTTTTAAAATTCTTCTCCTGGTTTTAAATCTCTAAATGGCCTGTCAGACATGTTGATTGAGCATCAGCCTGGTTGGTCTCTTCGGTCTTTCAACCAGAGATTGTTATGCATCCCTAATGCTGAGTTCAGACTGCATGATTTTCAAACTAATTGTTTCGCAGATGTTTTCACACTGCATGACTATCTGAGCTAGCGTTCTGTCACTGCTTTGTTTACACTGTAGGATGAATCGGCATCAGGACGTTTCACACTGCATGACTTTACTTTAGGAAGAATCACAGACAACTTTGTCCAAACTACGTCTCGCAACCAAAGACGTAGTATGTCTTTTGTTATTAACTACATAATGAGAAAGACGCCTTTAATGGGGTATAATATGTACATATTTCCTCACCTGGCTTTAAAGGGAATTAGCAATTTCTCCTCAACTTTTTTTTTCAACCTGGTTGTGATATTGCTCACATGACACAACAAACAGACACGTGTGCTCCAGCCAAACTTACACTAGTTTTTCCTCCATTTTTTGGGTCCAAATAACCTAGAATAAATGAGCGCTTTTAACTTTTTCCCCAACCTCCCGCTGGCCTGCAGGTACCCACACTAGTGGATGCTGCTTTCTAATTGGCTGTAGGTGATCGCTGATGTTATTTTCAGTCAAAACCTATTTCACACGGCATGATTTGAATCTCCGACAGCTCCAGATATTTAGCATGCCAAATATCTCAAAGGCATCGGCGACTCATTGGCGATTCTTTCAGATCACTTCTTTGATTGTTCACATTGTGTGATTGTTACTCACATGAACGTCACCGATTTGCTGTGAATTTAGGCATTTGTTGGCAATTTCTCAAAAACTGTCGGCGAGTCAAAATCGAGGCTAAAATCATGCATTCTGAACTCTGCATAAAAAGCTGAAATGTAAGGGTGCCTTAGCAGTAGCTGGTTGTGGAATGCTCTGCCCCTCTGTATTAGTTCTGTTTCGTTTCTGTCTGTTTTTAAATCTAGGTTGAAAACTAACCACTTTGATTTGGCATTTTATCAATGAAAATTGTCTGTTTTAGCTATAATTTAATGTTTTTCTTTGTTGTGATGTGTATTGTGCAGCACATTGGTCAACGTCTGGTTGTGTTTAATAGTGCTATATAAATAAAATTGACATTGACAGTATTCAGCATTGATATGAAATAATTTATTTGACTGTCGACTAGTAATTCAACTTTGAAATTACATGAATAAATTAAAAATAATTAAATCAATAAAAATGCATTGAAATCCAAAGTATTTGTACCGTTTTAAAACATATTTGTTCACTCACTATTTCTCTTTTTCAGCTGGTTGTGTCTCTACTGCTGTGCTTGCTGGACTGGGTGATGGCTCTACCTCCAAAAACACTCCTCCAGCCGGTCCAAGGAGCCTCGGATAAGGAGAAAACTGACAAGTCTGTCCTCAGCTGCATCTATAAAGTATGATACCAGCACTCACTTATTTACATTTTGTTACATTTATGAGTATCCTGTGAAAACAGATAACATCCATGATGGAGATTTTGTTAAATTACTAACCCCATTGTTCGTCTCTTAGGTCCTCCATGGTTGTGTCTATGGGGCTCAGAGCTTCAGTAACCCCAGTTACTTCCCCATTCACCTGTCAGACTTAAGCAGCCCAGACTACGACCCCTTCTTACTACTAGAAAACCTTAAGGAGCCGGAGCCACTCCATTCACCTGACTCTGAACGCTCCTCCAAACTGCAACCAGTAACTGAAGGCAAGTAAACACTTGTCGTCTTGTTATCCAGTTGTTGTTGTTTTTTTATGTTTATTTATCTGATAATTTGTCAGGTTCTACTCTCACTCTTCTCTTATGCCATTTCTGTCCCGAAGCATTTTTTTTCTCGAGCTGAGTGATTGTTTTTTGTCAATGGTAGCGCTGCTTTTTTTAACATCCTCAGCATAGCGAGGCGCTAAGTGGGCATTTAACAGTCAGCGCTAACTGCTCAGTGTTGTTTCAGCCGTTGCAAATTGAAAAACGCAGCGCTCGTCGGTATCATTTTGAGCTAGCTGTCCAATCGCAGTGGAAGGGGGCGGGACAATGCCTCGCAAATGTCAACAAATAACCTACTTAAGACTTTTAACTTATAATCTGTATCATAGCAACTGACAGAAAAAAATTGCTGTACATTCACGCAAAAACACTTCAGTGGACTCGCATTATTGCAGTTTGTTTTAAGCATCAAGTCTCTTTTTGTCCCTCACAAGCAATGTTTTCAATCAATCAATCAATCAATCAATCAATCTTTTTTTATATTATAGCACCTTACTACAACCAAGGTTTACCAAATTGTTTTACACCAATAAAAACAAAATATACAACACTTGAAATCAAATAATGTAAGAAATTTTTGTACAATACAGCATAACATTAAGACAGATAAAAGCATCAGTGCTACTTTGTATTAAAAGCCATTTTGATTTTTAACAATGGCGATCATACACCAGCAGCGATGACACATTGTGGACTATGAACAAAGTAAACACGGTAATCAGCAGCAATCCTGACAGACGCCATCTTACAATTCTAAGTTGTGAAATAAAAAATTGCATAATTTAAAAGTTGCGTGTACAATATGAATAGTGTGTGTGTGTGTGCGCGTGCGTGCAAGCGTGCGTGTGTGTGCATAGATTATCTTTCATCCTTTATAAATAAGTTGCAACTGTTTGGGAACACAATTGTAAGAGAGTGTCCAAACTCGGTCCTGGAGGGCCGGTGTCCTGCAAAGTTTTGTTCCAACCCTACTCAGACACACCTGGGCTAGCTGATCAAGCTCTTATTAGGCTTTCTACAAGCATCCTTGCAGGTGTGTTGAGGCAAGTTGGAACTAAAATCTGCAGGACACTGCCCCTCCAGGACAGAGTTTAGCTCCAACTTGCCTCAACACAGCTGTAAGGATGCTTCTAGAAAGCCTAATAAGAGCTTGATTAGCTAGCCCAGGTGTGTCTGATTGGGGTTGGAACTAAACTTTGCTGGACACCCGCCCTCCAGGAACGAGTTTGGACACCCCTGATATAGACAAATAAACAAGTATAGTGTACATATACATACTGGACTGATTTTTGCTGTGTTCTCTGATGAATCCCTTACCCAAAGAGCACCGACACATTATTTAAGCTGCCTCTGAGCACTTTTTGTTTGACTTTGGATTTTGAGACCTATTGATTTTTTTTTTTTGTATGTAACCACTCAAAGTACCATTTGGACCAATAAGACATCACTGTGGGTGGAGCTACCCAACACAACTAACATAATCCTCTACCTCAGTGTTTCTCAACCACATTAATATAGGACCACCAGCTCTGCACATTTGCCATGTGTCCTTAACCAAAGACACCTGATTCAGATCATCATCTCAAAGACTGAAAGACCTGTAATAAGTGCGACGGACAAAGGAGACATACAAAACATGCAGTGTTCGTGGTTCTCCAGAATTGTGGTGGAGAAACACTGCTCTGCCTGACCTAAACAACTTAGTACATAGCCTAAATAGAAATGAATTTACTACTTACTGTTGCACTAAAGACAAAAAACAGATATTAAAATGCTTAAGCTTGATGTGCAGTGTTAACCAATATTTCTCCTATTGTCATTACCTTCTGGTGTTAAAACTTGCTGAAAAAAATCAGAAGAAGCAGGAATGAACCACTTAATGTCTTCATCACTGAATCAGTTTGCTCCTCCAATGCTAGTTTCAGCATGTGTTAGGAAGAGGATGGTTTGAGATTGACAGCAGGGGTCTTTCTTCCTGTGCTGCCGGTGTTGTTCCTTCCTCCATCAGGGCAAAATAACTAATCATTGCAGCCCTGAGTGAGACATGTGTCCACCGCTTTCCTATCTCCTTTACTCTTGAAATTACTCCTAGCGCTGTATTCTTGCTAGATCGGAGGGCACTCGGCAGCCGAGGTGGTCCATACTAAAGGCTGCTTCATCAGGATAAAATCCCTCCCCCCCGAGAGCTTCGGTCTGCGAATGTTTTGGCTCATTACGGTGGTGGAGAGTGTCTCTGAATGTGATTGGTGTGGTGTGTTGATTGGGGGGAGTGGGCCTCTGGCACGTCGAGTGTACTGGTATTGGGCTGCTCTCTGCATGGTTTCTTTGTGAGTTCTGGCAGCATTTCGAGGAGGGAGTGTCTCCGCCGGGAGCTTCGAGGCATCTGCACCTCTCCCCAGGCATCCTGCATTCTTCATCACACCCTAATGTCCCCGTATTCACACCAGCCGTCCGCACCTTCACTCATCCCGGCTCTGCAGGAGCTTAACACTGATGGATCTGAAAATCACTACATCCCTGATGAAACCAGCGCTCTAACTGCTTTTCTTTACTTGTTTCTGACACCTCGTCATCATCACTGTTGGCTCCTTATGACTCTCGCTGTCTTGCAGACCTGTTTTGGTGGTTTTTAGTTGGATTGATCTTAAAAAGTGGTTAGTTTATCTGTGAGATCAACGATTCATTAGGTAAGGATTTAAGTAAAATGTTGAAGGTGCTGTATGCAAGTAATATTTTTGCAGATATCTAAGAAACATGCTAAGTTAACATTCTTGTTTATCTGAAAACCATGCTGAAGTCAGATATTCTGCTTTGAAAATGTGTTTTCCGTGCTGGAACGCTGTCTTTGTTTTGGTCATTTTAACCTGCTCAATGCCAGTTTAGCCAGTTATATTTCAGCACCTCGGGTTGCCTTGGTGGAAAACAGCGTATTTCATTCATTCAGTCAGAAAGGCTCTGAAAGCATGCGTCCATGACCAAAATGTGACCACCGGTGGACAGTAGCAGACTCCGAAATGAGATCGGATTTAGAGTTCTACATGAGATTATTAATTAATTAGCAAATGATATAAATATTACGAACGTAAACATTAGGTAACATTGTAACCCCTTGTCCTAGCAACATGCTACGTGACGAATTTTGCTGTTAGCAATTTAAATACAGCCATTCAGAAGCACAGAATAGTGCACACACTCCTGAAATGGTAAGGTTTATAATCTAATTAATACATATTTAATCTCTTTAACATTATGAAATCAACATGTTAAATCACAGATTTGTGTTTAGTTTTAAAGTTCAACTTCAAACGTTTTTTTTATTCTGAAGATCTGAGGTGAACTATCTGCTGCTGCTTTCAGTAGTATAGCAATACATGTCATAAAATGGCATTCAGACTCGCATTGTTAGCATTTAACACTGCCAATGAGGTGTACCTGAGGTGATCATTATCAGTTTTCTCTTGTTCAGCTGCAAGAAATAGAAGCCATTTCTAATATATCAATTCGAGGTGTTGGTGAGAACAAAAATTCCTTATATTATGGAAAATATTCCTTCTATCGGGTGCCAATGCATTTATTTAGAGCACGGTTTAAGCGCTTGGATTTGTTTTGATCTAGGAGTGCAATACCTAGTTCAACCACTAGGTGTCAAACTTGCATACGAAAACGAAACACGACAGAATTTTAAATACAAGGTCTTGTAATATTTATTCCAAATTTGAATAAGTTTTTTCAGAAAATAACAAATCTGTTCATTTATTGTTGCTAAATATTAGGGAAATTCCAGCAAATGTTGCTTTATTTATTAACTATTTGTATTGTGTTGTCTAAAAAGTAATTAATACAAATGTCCGTTTAAAAAATGGCTTATTATTTTGTTATTTATTGTGAAATTGATTTTTTAGCTATCAGCTAACCATCTACAACTCTCGCATGATTGTCCACTGAAGCTAAGCAGGGCTGCACCTGGTCAGCACCTGGATGGGAGACCACATGGAGAAGCTACGTTGCTGCCTGAAGTGGTGTTAGTGAGGCCAGCAGGGGGCACTCAACCAGCAGTCTGTGTGGGTCCTAACGCCCCAGTATATTGATGTTAACTCTATACTGTTTAGTGAGAAAAAAAGTTACATTTCCAGGATGTCCTTCGAAAGAATAAGAGTTTAACCCTGGCATTCTGACCAAATTTGCCCATTTTCATCTGTTCATCATGGCCTCCTAACCATTCCCATATCATAATTATCTTCATCAGTCTGTCTCCTCTCCGCCAATCAGCTGGTGTGTGGTCTGACTCAATATGGCTGCCTTTGCTTTATTCAGGTGGATGCTGCACACTGGTGATAGATGAGGACATTTCCCCAATGTGTAATTAAAATTTAAAAGCAATGCCATCAGTAGTATAGACAAAAAAATTGTAATACTTTAATAACACTTTAGTTTAGGTCAAAATTTATGCTATTAACTACCATGTTATTATCTGCCTAATAATAAGATATTAACTCTTCATTAGTAGTTATACAGTATGATCTTATTCTGCATCCCTAATCCTACCCAACTTTTACCTTATTAGCTATTAACAAACAGCTAATTAGTAGTTTATTAAGCTAGTAGCGTTAGTTAACGGTTTTTAATACAGTGAATTGTGACCTAAAGTGTTACTAATACTTCTTTTCACAAACACATTATAAATCCAGAGAAAATGAGAATGTTTAAGTGTTCACTTAATTTGTGCAAAAACATTTTGGAAAGTCTGTCAAAAGTATTCTTTATTAGTCCTTTGCATTTACATTTATAAATAGGTCCTTGGCATTTTATTTTAATGACTTTAAAAAAATTTTAAATTATGCTGGGTGATCCAGCTTAAATATACTAGACTTCCATTACATTTAAAGGTCAACAAGCCGTTCAGGGCATTCAAGTTTATGATTTATTTTGAAATTGTATCATTTTGAGCATTCCTACCTGATTCAAACACAACTCTAAGTGCTATTAGTTGCTTAAAGCATGATCAGAATCGGCCTGTCTCGATCGGTTTGTTGTGCCATATATTGGGCCAAAATACATCACAATAAACAATATTATTGTCATTTTAAGACCTTTTTATGCCACTCATTGTTTAATGCCAAAATGACAGTATAATATCATCGCAATGCAAGTACACTCTTCTAAAGAACACATATTTTATTCTTAAGAATATTACATTTAAATATAGTAATTTTAACAATTTAATTGTGAGTAGGGCCAGACGGAATCTGGTGACTTTTTTTGCTATTTCTGTGGAGAATTTTGGTAAAAATCTGCGGATTTCTGCGGAATTATTTTGGGACTATCCAGCGGAGTATCATAACTAAAACCTTAATATATGAAATAAAAAGTAATAAATTATTGAATAAAAACTGAATAAATTCAGATTTACAAGTTTACTCAAGTAAATAAACAGAATTAATGATGGGCTAAAAATCTGCGGAATTCTGCCCGCAGATTCCGTGTGGGCCTAATTATGAGGCATTGGAATCAGAATGTGAAAACGTGAATGTGTATATATCCTAAACAATCAAATAATTATAAATGTTAGCAAAAAAGTGCAAGGTAAAAAAGTAAGAGAGACTGTGATATCTGCTACCAGATCTATTTTCATTCATCATGCACCGACATGAAAATATACTAAAATAATTCATTGTAAATACTACAGTGTTTTTAACCATACTGACACTGACACCTCCAATAGACATAAAGATGTTGCGCAATTAACTAAAATGTGGCTAGAATTGGTTTTATGTATGGGCAATATATATTGCATCACCAAAAATGATTGAGGTCACATCCATGTGTTGTGCGGTAAGGCATAATATTGATTATTGTGACAGGCCTAGCTCAGAATAGCCAAAATATTTCATAAGCTTGTGTGTGTTGATTTATTTGAATATAGGCATCTGCGTTGATCCTTATGAAAGTTTGACCAGAAGAATAATGGTCATGCCCAACAAAACCTAGTTCTTCTCAAGGTTTTGTTTTACCTTCACTTTGTCAAATGATAAAAAAAAAAATAATTTCCCTCCATTGTCACCACCGACTTGCTTGGATCAGGACATGTGGAGCTGTTCGGTGGATTTGTTCTTCAGTGTTTGGACTTTCAGCAGTGAAATTTAAACCACACTGAACTAAACTAAACTGAACTTCAACTCTGAAATCTGGTCTTTAATAGAACTATGTTAAGCTGCTTTGACACAATCTATTTTGTGAAAAGCGCTATAGAAATTAACATGAATTGAATTGAATGTAGGTAATCTTTGGAAATTTCTGTATGTACCTCTTTTTACAAATGCATCTTTGTTTTTCTGTCTGTTTGTAGTGAGGAGCCGCATTCAGCAAGGCCTTGTTTCAGTTGCGGCACGCACTGTCATATCTCACCTAGTCAACCATCTGGGTCACTATCCCATGAGTGGTGGTCCGGCCACTCTGACGAGCCAGGTGTGCGAGAACCAGGACAACCCATACAGTGAGAGCGCAGACCTGACCCCTGAACTCTTTGACGCCCCCAATTTGCAGTTCTTCGTGCTTAATGGCACCACCCTGCTGTCCTACTTACAAATTCGGGCTGAAGATGGCCTGCCCGGTGGTGGGATGTCAGCTGGCCTCACCACCACCAATGCTTGTGTTCGGGTGATTGTGAGGGACATTTCTGGTAAACACTCCTGGGACTCAGCTGTTCTGTATGGTCCACCTCATTGCATCACTCCTAGTCAAACTTTGCACCTTTACACGTCCTCTAATCCGAGAGGGGAACATAATAGAGATGAGGACAGTTTAGAGAGGGGCAGCCAAGAAGAACCAGAGGATGGAGCTTTTCAGGAAAGCGAGGAGGACTTGGATGAGCATGAGGAGGCGGAGGTGAAAGAAGACGAGGTGGAGGAGGAAGAACTTGAGGAAGAGATTGAGGAGGAAGAGGTTGCACTGGAACTTATGGCCCCGCAGGCCAAACGGCGGTGCAGAGAGGTCATCCCGAACTGGGACTCCCTGCAGGATGGGGAAGACTCCCTAGATGAGATGCTGCAATATCTGGGATACTCCAGCCCAGAGTGTCTGCAACGTACTGGTGCACCTCTCAACATACCTGCCCCACCTCCAAACTGTGTGTCCGAGAAACAGGAGAATGATGTCATCAATGCCATCCTGAAGCAGTGTGCCGAGGAGCAGGACTTCACAGTTCACCGTGGTAATGAGCTGAACATGAGGGCCGTCGTTCAGCAGGAGCCAAGCCCACAGAGACCACAGTCTGCCTTCTACTACTGCAAACTGCTCCTCAACATACTAGGCATGAACTCTTGGGAGAAGAGGTAAGACTTCAAGAACCACAAAAACACACCAGTAGGGCAGAAATTCCTGAAGAGTTTAGTTGAAACCCTGATTAAATGGACAATTCAACCAAAAATCATTTACTTTCCCTTCACTTGTTTAAAATTGTGTTTGTTTTTTCTGTTGAGTCTGCTTGAGGCCATTGACTTCTGTAGTATTTTTTGCTACTATGGAAGTCAATGGGTGCCAGAAACCAGCATTCTTTAAAAACTCTTATTTATCAAAAAAAAAACAAGGAAACAAAAAAAAAAAAGAACATGAAGTTAAAAATATAGGTTTAAAATCACATGAGGGGTAATAAATGATGAGGTCATTCTCATGTTTTTGTCTCATTTTAAATCACCCACCTGTGAAAACCTCGATTAGCATGTTCAGATGCCTTTGATAAGGGCTGGAGGTAAACTCTGAAACCCTAAAATCCTATTTGTATGTACAGTGGTCTCTTGCTATAACGCGGTTCACCTTTTTTTTTTTTTGTGCCTTTTACCTTGCTTTTTTTGTGCATTGTGTTCTGCGTCCTGATTGGCTGTTGACCATTGTCAGTCAATCTCCTCTGTATCTCATGTACAGTACAGAATGCGTTCAGCTTGCCAAATTAGCATAAATCTTCAATCGCTAGCAGTGTCAGTTTCAACAAAGATGCAAAAAGGGTTGTAACTGTCTGCAGCAAAACCATCATAAAGGGGGTCACACACCGTCTGCGCTGTGCCACGATACAAAGCATAGAATTCTATCAGGATACTCACACCGGCACCACAAGTCATGAAGACACTGTTTATATTTCTACCATGCCACAGAGCGCCATCTGAATAATTTCATTTTAAAAAGCATATGAATGTGTGTTACTTCCATGTGTGTGGCACATCAGGTGTCCGGAGTCTGCTTTACGCCTGTTTCACACCGCAAGCGTCAGCGGCGCGTGAGCAGAGCGTGAGCAGCGCGTGTGTTTTCGGCGTCCATGTTAACAGATTAGAGCTTTCATACCGCACGCAGCAGCAGCGCGTCAGAGCGAGGCGTGAGCGTCGCCGAAGCAGCAGTGCAGCGATAGTTTCGGCGCTGGGTCTATTTTTGACGCGCTGCTCACGCTCAATTAAAGTGACAGTGCATTGAGAATGACCAAAACACATTGAATGACAGTAAAAACTAACAATTTTACCCAATAAATGCGTTAATAATGTCAAATGGTTTATATATAGTCATTCAAATGAACTTAAAACGATTAAAAACGGCAACAAACATTTATTTAGGCCCGAACTACAAAACCAAATGTAAAACTATTTTACTATCAGTTTTGCTTAAGTTGCACACTAGTGTTGTAGGAGAGGGGAAATGGAATATTTACGGGATTTGTAGTCCATAGCGAAGTGTATTGTGGGTAGTGTAGTGCGACACGCATGCTGGATTATGTGAGCTCGCTGTGTTCTGTGCAGCAAGCAGAGCAAGAAAGTTTTAATCGGCTTTGTTTTATGTTCACTCGAATTATTCCTACCGGGAGCTGTTTGCACTGTGAATCTGACAACACGAAAATAAGTAAAAGAATGGCATGCATTAATTACTTTTGTCCGTCTCATCATCTGCACGAGCATGAATTAACGAGCTGTTATTCTGCCGCTGGACATCACTGAAGCGGAGAAATTAACACTAGTTTGATCATGTATAAATATCATTATAACTATATTGTAGAAATATGATTATAACTAGGTCTACAGCAACCTGATAATCAAAAAACAAATGACATATCACAGGCGATTGTCTTCTGACTGTACACAATTCTCATATAAGTTAGCTTTAGAAGCATACAGCACTATTTGATCTATAAAATTTGTAAAATAAACATTTGCAGGTTAATGAAACAGCATAGGAGGGGCCTTGGTACAGATGAAAAGTTTAAAAAGTGTATTTGTATATAGAGGGGTAACTAGATAGAATAGACAGAGATAGGTTGATCTCAGCAGCAGCTGCCGAAGAGCTGCGCGCTGCAGACGCAGCTGGTGTGAAAGGCAAACGCCTGCGTGCTGCTACTGCTCGACATACGCGCTGCTCACGCTCTGCTCACGCGCCGCTGACGCTTGCGGTGTGAAACAGGCGTTAGCTTTGTGGATCAGTGACTGCAAGAATAAGAACATTACGCTGGATGCCAACATTATCCGCAGAGAAGCTAAAAAGCATTATGAACCTTTTGCTGACAGCGATGAATGTTTGCACCTGACAAACCGGTTTTGATCTTTGGTTTGATTCTATAATACTAGACTTACTTTTCTACAAAGGTTTGAACTTAGAGAGTGTTTAATCGAGGGAAAAGTGTGAAAATGTTAATGCCTGTCTGAGAAAAGTGTATGAAGTGTGTAGTGAGTGGTTTTACAGCCTTAAAACATCTATAATAATTGTAAAAAATGTAAAGCGGACTACTATGCGGATTTAGTCTATATTTATTTTTAGAACGTAAATCCTGCGATAAACAAGGGACAACTGTATTATGTTGTTTGCTAAACATTCACTCCTGTAGATGTTCATTAACATCTCAAACCTATAACCTGTAAGCACACCAACAGGTTCCATATTAGGTATTAGATAGGGTTTGGTATCGTTTGGGTTGTTAATGATGCCAGTGCCAAATTGATACCTTTTCAATGGTAGAGTTGCTAAAAACCATTGCCAGAATGGATAAATAAAAAAATAGCCACAAAATGCCAATGATATTAAAAACAGTTTTTTATATGAAATCAAATTTACTCAAAATATGTTATATATATATATATATATATATATATATATATATAATATATATATATATATATATATATATATATATATATATATATATATATATATTTATATATATATATATATATATATATATATATATATATATACACATATATACATACATACATACATACATACATACATACATATATATATATATATATATATATATATATGAATAAAGAAATTAAATGCACAAAAAAAATTTGCCCAAAGGTGCCATAGAATTCATTGACGCAATCTGTGTTCATGCTCGCCTGCCTGCTTCATAGAATGGCTTCTTAAGCCTGTCCCACATATATAGTTAATATAATATAAGCTTAGATAAATTTGTAAATAAGGGGATTAAAAATGATCATTGCTGTAATCTCAGTAGGAAATGTTGTGGCCAATCAAAAGCTGCCTGAGGCATGCATATCAATAGTCCCTTGTGGATTGTCAGAGTTCATGTTTTGTCCTGATTGGCCTGTTTTTTCACTGAGATTTTTCACTCCCCTCATTTACATGAGAAGGAGAAATGATGGTGTTTGAGGCTCACTGGAAGTCATGTCCATGTATGAACTCTTATTAGTCAGCTATGCCTAGTCATATCAAGAGTTCATTCTGTGGCACTATTAATAAGTACTTAATAAAAACTGGGCCGATAAACAATATTATATTGAATCACGATAAAATTTTTGTCAGTAAAAATGATAAGCTCTGGACTTTTTTTTTTTACTCTATATTGATCTAAGAGCCAATCACACAGCAGAAATGGTTTGAAATTAGAGATGTACTGAATATTTGGCCATCGAAAATTTATCTGCCGAAAATGCTGTTTTATGAACCCTCTTTTTTTGTGGCTTCAGTCATTGTTGGGGTACTCTTTTAAATCTGGAAGCATTAACAACTTATATCGAAATATATATTGTTATCTTTCAATATGGAATTTAATTATCGAGATTGCATTTTTGCCATATTGCACAGCCCTAAAGTGACTTAACCAAACTACAACCACACCTATTACTACATCTGAAAACCTAAGCGTCCCTTTTGCTAAAATTGCACAACTTTTGGTCCATGAAACTGATTCACAGAAAACTTTAGAATTAAGAAATGCTCAATTTAGATTTTATTGCTGCTAGTAGGGCTGGGCGATATTGCAAAAAAAAAAAAAAAAAGATCACAATATAATGTTTCATATCATTCGATAGCGATAATTATTGAATATATTTTAACAATCTATCCAAGAATATTAGTGTTTTTGAGTTATTTAACCACTTCATCTTAATTTACCAACATTAACAAGGCAAATAGTTTTAATAGTCAAAAACCAAAATATTGAAACAAAATATCTCGTCTCTTATTAATAAAATAAACAAAAGTGTTAAAGAGACTCTTTAACTTGATAAATAAAATGTTACAAAGTGTGTGCAATGGTAAAGTGTAAATGCTGAACAATCAAAGCAAATTTTAAGCTGTGAATAGTAATGAGACTGTAAACCTCAAACTCTTTGATTATGATAATCAAATCTGAGCTTTTAAGTAAAGGAGCTAGCTATTATTAATCAAATACATACTGCAGCATTACAAATTGTCAAATTAAATGACTATATTACCCTACATGCTAAAATCTTTCAGATGGGGAGCTAGTGGCTGGGATGCACAAGAAAAGAAACCAAAAAGCCACTTTAGCAACATCCTAGCATCCTTTTTTTCGATCTCCATTTTGAAAAGTTGAGATATTTTTTAACTAGGTGCCTCCATTGGAAATGGCAAACTTGCACTCTATACTTAGTGGCATTGCTTCCAAAGCGCACGCTCAGCAGCCACATTTAATGAAACAATGCTATAGCGCTTATTTATTTATTTATTTTTATTCTGGTTCTGCAGGTTGCAATGTTGCAAATTTTGATTGCCAATCAAAAAGCCAGTTGTAATAGTTTGTTTTGGCTCAATTTGGAACTTTCCCAACCGAGTAAGTGCTCTGACTTGCCCTCTATATTTAATTCTTAAGAAGTCATGTCCACCTCAAGCAGACTATTTTTGTTGTTCCTTAAGTATGTCTTTAATCATTGCTTTTAAAAGATGGTAGTTTTATTTTATATAAAAAAGGTTTCTAAAAAGTCCCTTTTTGGGCAGTTTTTGAGATTATTTAAATAACACTTACATCTTTATATTAGCTTTGTTTAACCAAATAGTGTAAACATGTGCTATGCAAATTCAGCAACTCTTCATAAACCCCCCATAGACTCCATTGTTTTGCTAGAGTTTGTTAGCACAATCTGGGTGACGTTGTTGTTGAAAACCGATAATGCATGTAAACATCCTGTGTGCTCGCACCTCTCCCTGATTGCGCAGAGCCACGTTAATCTGCTTTAAACTGTCAACATCTCTCTGATGAACTAATCCAGCAACAGAAACTACAGTGCAGCTCTCTCACTGTCCAAACCTCAGTGTGCGTCCCCCTCCCAACAATTGTCCCCCCCCCAGTGCATTTCACTGTAAGGCTTCAATCCCATTCCATTTAGTGGTATTACAGAGAATGGTTAAATATTTCCAGATGACAAATAATTGGAAAATTGGGGCTATTTTTCACCTTGAATGTAATGGCATTAATTTTCATCATATACATGCTCTGTGTTATGAGATTAATGAAGGAAAATTGTTTTTTCACCATTCCCTCATAGAGTCGTCGAGGGGAAAAAGCTTTTCTTCACACAGCTCCGGGTGTGCTGTGTGTATGTGTGTGTGTGTGTACGCACGCAGCTTTTATGGGGGGATTAATTCTTGAGGGGTCTGTTATCTGCCGAGCAGCCGCGGTACTTTTCATTCTTGCCTGATACGGCGTCTGAAAATAAAAGGCTGCTACCTTTCGAATGTGGCTGGAGGGTTATTATGAGTTGGAGAGCCGAGAGAAAATGCATAGGGGCTGTTTAATGAGGAATTGTCCTGCTGCCGCTCTCCAGGCATTCATGTATCATTTATCCATGGTCAGAGACTAAGGCATTGCAATCCGCCGAGCCATTGTGTGTGTGAGCGCGCGCCTAATGTCGGCCTTTTATGCCGTTCGCGCGTTCGCCTCCTGAAATGGCTCACTTTCAATGGAGAAAATGAAGACCATTACATTGCAACAAGCTAATAAAGAGACCCCTGCTCAAAGAAAAGGAGAACAAAACAAAAAGTCCTTTTAGAGAGCATCGTGTGGCTTTTCCACATGACTCACGCGGCCACTTGGAGAGAGAGAGATAAAGAGGGAGAAAGTGACTGAACTCTGAACTATAAAAGCGGCAGATGGAAAGAAGTTGCATTATCTTATAGATTCATCTGGTTTTTTGGGTTTCTTTTAATTAAATCATGGGCAGGTTTTTGTTTTATGGTTCACCGTGTCATAAGATGTTTTTTTTTCCATGCTTTGAATCTTTCATTATTTGTTTTCATTCGTGTTTCTGGGAGTCTGTGAGAAAAACAAGGAAGCCTGTAATTAAGTAGACGGCCATTTAATGAAAGAGATCTAACGCACAGTCTGGAGCACCGCTTCTCTAAATGAGGGCCACGGACCATAGCTGGAGCCTCCTCAAAAATCCATCTATCTGCTTGTCTGTCTGTCTCTGTCTGTCTCTCTGTCTGTCGCTTCTTCCATCAATCTATCTATACTTCTATCCATCTATCTATCATACTGTTGTTTTATCTATCTATCTATCTATCTATCTATCTATCTATCTATCTATCTATCTATCTATCTATCTATCTATCTATCTATCTATCTATCTATCTATCTATCTATCTATCTATCTATCTATCTATCTATCTATCTATCTATCTATCTATCTATCTATCTATCTATCTATCCATCCATCCATCCATCCATCCATCCATCCATCCATCCATCCATCCATCCATCCATCCATCCATCCATCCATCCATCCATCCATCCATCCATCCATCCATCCATCCATCCATCCATCCATCCATCCATCCATCCATCCATCCATCCATCCATCCATCCATCCATCCATCCATCCATCCATCCATCCCGCTGTCTGTCTATCATTCTATCTATCATTCTACTGTATCTATCTATAGTTCTGTCATTCTATCCCTCTATCTTTCATTCATTCTATCCTTCTGTTGATCTATCCATTCATCCATCCATCCATCCATCCATCGATCCATCATAGATTTAGTATCATGCAATCACCCACCCACCCACCCATTCTTCCATCCATCCATCCATCCATCCATCCATCCATCCATCCATCCATCCATCCATCCATCCATCATTTTATCATCCTTTCCATCTGTCCATCCATCCATCTAGCCATCTATCCATCCATTAGACACAGATGGGAATAATCAATAATACAATATATTGTGATATTGAACATACTGTACACATGATATTGTAGGCACTGTTAAAAAATGAGGTTGTTTTTATTAATCTTTTAGAGTGCCTTTAAATAATAATCAGATTTTGGTGGGGATGTAAATCACAGCATCGAATGCCTAAAGACATAATAGGCAGTATAGTTTCAACAACAGCCTGTTCACATGTTATTCCAGTCTAAAACACGCACCATATATAAAAGAAAAATGTGTATTCCTATTGCTCATTAATATTGTACAGTGAGGTGCGAACTGTTAACATTAGTTATTTTATCTTTGATTAGTTAATGCCTAATAACACATTAAAATCATTTGTTTTCATTCATTCATTTTCTTTTCGACTTAGTCCCTTTGATCAGTTTTTTTAATGGAGATAATTAATAATGAAATTCAGTTGTATTTTCTAACTAACTTTCTAACTAAGATTTAATCTGGCTATTTCTCACTGTTACTAATGAGTCTTCATTGCAAAGTGTTACTTGTACTTCATAATTTAATTAATTTGAAACATTTGTGCTCCGGTTTTCCTCACAAGTCCAAAAACATGCACTAGAGGTGAATTTGGGTAAGCTAAATTGTCCGTAGTGTATGCGTGTCAATGAGAGCGTAAGGGTGTTTCCCAGTGATGGGTTGCAGCTGGAAGGGTATGTGCTGCGTAAAACATATGCTGGATAAGCTGGCGGTTGATTCTGCTGTAGCAACCCCTAATTAATAAAGAGACTATGCTGAAAAGAAAATGAATGAATGATTTGTTTATTTTAAACATGTATTTTATACAACAGGGTTGACAAAACTTGCTACTGGAGGACTGATGTCCCACAAAGATTGCCTTGTGTACTGTATATTTGCAGTTGGAACTAAGTTTTCTGACAGTCTTCCCTCTAGGACAGAACTTGGACAACTTGGTTGATTGACCTGTTTGAATTTTTTTTTATCTGCCATATAGTTTTTCTGTTGGTCTTACTGACTTTGTCCATCATTGTGTCTTTCTATAGTTTTTCTCTGTTAGTCAGTAGTTCCATCTGTCTGTTCAGTCTGTCTATTTTCTTTCTTATAAAGAAAGACTTTGTTCATCACCTGTCTGTGTGCAAACTAATTAACCTGAAGTGATCAGGGATAAGTAATGTGGTAAAAAATGTGTCGTCTCCAGGAACAGTTTCCACCTGCTGAAAAAGAATGAAAAACTACTGAGAGAGCTGAAGAATCTGGATTCCAGGCAGTGGTATGTTACGCTGTTTTATATCTGGTGTTACTTCTGGAAAGGTGTTGTAGGGGCAAAAGATAGAAATTAATCACTGATACAAGCGTGTTTCTGTCTCTTTTTTCACATTTTACAGTCGTGAAACACACAAAATCGCGGTGTTTTACGTGGCAGAGGGACAAGAAGACAAGCACTCCATTCTGTCCAACACAGCCGGGAGTCAGGCGTATGAAGACTTTGTATCAGGCCTGGGCTGGGAGGTAAAATCTTGATCATTTTACGCTGGTAGCCAATTCATTTTTTTGGTTGTGATGTATTTTTATCATTACTAGTCGTTTTATCCACCTCTCCTGAAGCATGCCTACCGCATTTTAAATTCTGTGTTGCATTTTCAGTGAGTTTGCATGTTTTTCCTCGTGTTCGCGTGGGTTTCCTCCTGGTGCTCTGGTTTTCCCCACAATCCATTGACAGGGCAATTGAATAAAATAAATTGGCTGTAGTGTATGAGTCTGTGTGAATAAGTGTTTATAGTTGTTTCCCAGTTCTGGTTTGCAGTTGGAAGGGCATCCGCTGTGTAAAACATTTGCTGGATACATTTATTGTAGCGGTTTATTCCAATGGGCCAACCCCTGATGAACAAAGGGACTAAGCCGAAGGAAACTGAATTACTAAATGTTGCATTACAGTAGAACTAAAGCTAATCATTTTAAACAATAATGTTGCATATCCATAGTAAAAAAGGTTTTACTTTGTGTAGCATGTCATGATATTACGATCATGTTTTGCATTTCAGTGTGACATTTTTTACTTTATGGATTTTATGGCATTATTACAAAGAATAAAATATTGCAACAAAAAAGTATAAATAATGTCAACTCTAGCACATAAAATGAAATAAGATAAAACATATCAACAAAAAAAAAGGTAAATAATAATGTGACACACTGAAACAAAAACAATAAAATCGTGCAATCTGTATCACACAATGATCTTTAATTCCAACTTGGAAAAGGAAAAAGAAGAAGTTTGCTGGAACCAGGACTCCATATACATCATGTTTTTGAAAATATTTCCTAAATGGGTCCCAGATTTTCTTTAACTGTTTAGATAAACCTCTAGAATGTTTACTGTGACATTTTTATCAGTGTATCTGTGGTAAAGGCTTCTTGGGTTACTCCAAATTATTTTGTTTCTGTATTCCGGAGCATGTAGTAAAGTAATATTTAAAGGTGCAGTATGTAAGTTTGACACCCAGTGCTTGAACTTGGTATTGCACACCTGGTTCAAAACGAATGCAAGCGCAGGTTGCCAGATTGACGACACCAACAGCAGGGTGCCTGACTGTCGAGCCTGAAGGCTGATTTAAACTGTGTTCTAAATAAAAGCAATGTCTTGTGATAGAAGGAATATTTTACATATTAAAATGAGTTTTTGTTCAAACCAACACCTCGAATTGAAATATTAGAAACTGCTTCTATTTCTTGCAGCTGAACAACAACTTTGACAATGCAGCTGAACTTTGACAATGATCACCTCAGGTGCACCTTATGTGCTTTATTCTGTGTTATATGTTAATAAAGTGAGTTTGATTGCTATTTTACGTGACATTTATTGCCATACTACTAAAAGCAGCAGCAGCAGATTGTTCGCCTTAGATCTTGAAAATAAAACAAATAATTTGAAATTGAATTTTAGAGCTGTGACTAGCACGTAGCAGTGATTCAGCATGTACATCATTTAATATTGTTAGAAAGGGTTAATATGTATTAATTAAATCATAAACTTTACCATTTCGTTGGAGTGCAGTAAGTGCACTATTTTGTGCATTTTGTGGTATTTTTATGCTTTAGAAGAGGTAAAAACTTACATACAGCAGCTTTGACATGCATGTAAAAAAGCTGTCCAAATACCCATCTGGTGATATTATAATTATTCACGGTAGCTAAAACTTTGTTCAATTACTTAGGTTTACTTTTCATAATTAATGATTGAACGGTGAGTGGAATACTGCAACACCTGTGTATCTAGTTTTAACACTTATTGTTTAAGGTACACACTAATAAAAGTTACTCATATTATTCACTATTATTCGTCATGGGGTTTAGAAAAAGTTGGCTGGGATATTCATGCATGGGCCCTAATAAACTCTTTTTTTTGTGTTAGGTGAACCTGACGAATCACTGTGGCTTTATGGGTGGCCTGCAGCGGAACAAGAGCACGGGTTTTACCATGCCTTACTTTGCCACCTCTACAGTGGAAGTGATGTTCCACGTCTCCACACGCATGCCTCCAGACTCAGACGACTCGCTCACTAAAAAGGTAATAAGTAACGCCAATTTCCATCCATTTTATTTTGATGTTTTAAAGGACTTTATATATATATAGACATGGTGCTCTCATATTGGACATGAGTAGATGGTTGACTAAATTCTACCTACTGAATAGAAGGGCCTGTTGGTAAAGTCATCACGTTACTAACAATGTCAAAAGAACTAGGCATTGTCCTGAAATGCTCATTTATGTCCAGCCAGAAATATAAAATTATATTGTATTTTATACTATACAATGTCTCTTTTTTTAATCATTTCATTTCATTCATTTTTATTTTTTATACATTTTTTAAGTATTTCACTTAATTTATTAAATTTATTTGTTTTTGCAGTGAACCGAGTTGCCCTGACAGAAACTTTGATATACTTTTTTATGCTATTACAGTACTTCTATTTTAGTTTAATTGATTGCTTTTTATTTTTATGCTGTTTTTTGTAAAAATAATGGATCAACTTCTCCTTTGATTTATTTAGTTTTATCTGTAGTTTACAGTAATAGTACTCGTATCCACTAAATATTTTTTTTTATTTAAGGTCCACTAAATGTGTTGTCCATAGAAATAAAAAAGGCCATTTTTGTACTGTAATTGTACCTTTAGGACCTAATTTTAAGACTTCTTTTTGTTCATAAAAACAGCAGCAGTCTCTCGTATAGTGCCCCAACATCAACATCTTGCAGTCTTTATCATTGGTACTATGTCCTACTGAAGCTAAGCAGGGCTGCACCCGGTCAGTACCTGGATGGGAGACCACATGGGAAAGCTAGGTTGCTGTCGAAAGTGGTGTTTGTGAGACCAGCAGAGGGCGCTCAACCTCGTTCTGTGTGGGTCGTAATGACCCAGTATAATGAAGGGAACTCCATACTGCTCAGTGAGCCCCGTCTTTCAGATGAGATGTTAAACCGGCGTCCTGACTTTCTGTGGTCGTTAAAAATTCCAGGATGTCCGTCGAAAATGAGTAGGGATTAAACCCCGGCCAAATTCGCCCACTGGCCTCTGTCCATCATGGCCTCCCAATATCATAATTGTCTTCATCTCCCCTCCACCAATCAGATGGTGTGTGGTCTGGCCCAATATGGTGTGTGGTGTGTGGTCTGCCGTCGCATCATCCAGGTGGATGCTGCACATTGGTGCTGGATGAGGAGAATCTCCCAATGTGTAAAGCTCTTTGAGTGTCCAGAAAAGCGTCAAAAAGTGTAAGGAATTATTTTTATTAATTAGAACATACATTTCTTGAAGTAAAAAATTTAATACAACCATATAAATATAATTCATACAATAAACCCACAAAGAGTTTTAAAAAGCACACAAAGTAATTCAAAGTAGCCCAATTTTGCTGGAAAATTATAGACTTGGCAACCCTGGAAGCAGCTTTTATTCTATTTACATTCCATTGAGTCCTGTTTAATTAATAGACTTTTTTTCTGGACAAAACACTTTGCAAAAGCACAAAATATATAGTAACTGGGATGGCAGCTTTGCGTTGTAAGCATACACTATACACTACACGGTACACAAAAGAGCTGTTTTGGTCAGTCAGAAGCTGTTGATTCTCTAAAGAGCTAAACGTTCCCCCCGCCGGCTCACCTGTTCTCTGCCCCTTCAGATTGTGGGCTGTGTGATTTCTTTCATAGCTCTTGTGTCTTGAGTTTTCTCCAGCAGCGCTGCTCTGCTCCTCCTGTGCTTTAGGTGAAGTGGGAGTCTGAACCGCACTGACCCGCGCGTTCACACCACATCATTACACCTAACCCAGGCTAATCTGAGGGGTGGGACACTTATACCTGCCGAGAGCTGCACTTTTGTGTTTCTGGCTTCCCCGTTGAGAGAAAAGGTCTTCTCTGCTGTCAGAACAGAGGGAAAGGAGAAAGTAATGACTCCTAACAGCCGTACTTTATTCTCTTGTTCTGCTTCTCCCACTGGCTTTTATCTCCATCTCCCTTTTATTTAAAAAGGGACGTCGGAGGCTTTCTTTTTCGCACTCTTGCATGCAGTCGATGTGACCTCACATTGAAGAAACATCATTCTCGGGTTTTTCTCTTTCTGCAAGGGTGTTTCTTCAACTGTAGGCAGTTTGGATGTTTTAATTCATTGCCTGCTAATCTTACGGTTTATACACACCTCATTTTATCTATTATTTTGTGGTTGTGTTCTGTGATGTAAATGATGTTGATAAAATAAAGACAGGCTCCTTTTTCTTGTTACGATTAATTTCAAATGCAATTTTTAGGTATCTCAAATATTGAAGAATTTAAAAGGACGTAATACAATAACTCAAGTGATAAAAAAGAAACTAGTTCAAATATTTTGAATGCTTGAAACGTTCTGAATGTTTTTATGATATTACATTAGATATTAAAATGTGATAAGCTTTTTTTGTTGTATTATTATTTTTATTATTATTATTATCATCATCATCATCAAGTTTTTAAAATGTTAAATATTTAATTCAGAATATTTAAACTAAAGTGTTGCAAATATTTTAAGTCAGATTTTCCTTTTTATTAATATTACTACAAAATTTGTCCAATTTTTTTTCCACCGAGTCCTCACTTGGTCCAGTTTTGAAAAACAACAAAAATCATATTTTGTAATATTATTGTGTGATTATTTCATTTAAAGCTTCATAGAAAAGAAAACTGTTGGATGAATTTTCATTTTTTAACAAATTCTGTTGGAAATTATGTAATTGAAATAATTAGTCGTTTAAATTATATAGTTATATTTAATTGAATCACTTTTAAAATGTCATATTTCATCTCAAGCTTGCTTATTTTTTATTAAAACTTGTGTTTGTGTGGAACAGTTTTGCCAAAAAAAAATGGGGTTTGGTGTTGACGGGGGATGAATCGATCGGTAAGTGATGACCGGGGTGGTACGGGGGGCGTTGTTGGTTTTAGGCGGCAGGCCAGATTGACCGTCAGGCCACCAGGTAAAATGCTTCCTATGGCTCAGTTCCTGAGCAACATAAAACAATGTGAAGACTTGTGCCACCGTCTTTATGCTTCTCTCCTGAACTCGAAAATATAGATGGCTGAATTGTAGAGATGCTAGATTAAGATTGTATAGGGCAGGGGTGTACAAACTCGTGTTTGTACAAACTCCTCCTGGAGGGCCGGTTTTCCTGCAGAGTTTAGTTTCAACCCCAATCAGACACACATGGGCAAGCTAATCAAGCCCTTACAATGCTTTCTAGAAACATCGGTGCAGGTGTGTTGAAGCAAGTTGGAGCTCAAATCTGCAGGACACTGGCCCTCCAGGACCGAGTTTAGACACCCCTGGTTTAGGGGGTGGAATCAAGATCACCTTTTTTTTCGATTAATCGTGCAGCCCTGCTTGAGACCAAACTAAACATTGACATCTAGTTGTACAAAAACAATAAAGGTGTAATAAAAAGTTGCCCAAGTCGGTTTTAATGTGACCTTCATATGACAAAATGAACAATGTTGCAAGCTGTTAGTTTTAATAAAACTCAACCCCTGGGTTATTACAGCATCCATCCTTGAGGTAAACACCCTCAAACGTCTGTCTGCATGGGTATTTTTTTCCGTTCACATGGCCAGCGCAAATCTAATAATGTGCAGCATTACCCTTAATGAGCTTGGCTGGGAGGCGGTGATACGGGGCTGTTTATGGAGCGTCCGACCCCATGCCGAATGACCAATCGCTTGTCATTATAGCTGTCCCCTCACTTCCTCTCTCATATGTCTTGTGGGACAGAGACGAGGCGATAAGGTGCTAATGCGCCCCAAAGACTTATTAATGAACGCTAAAAGAAATGTGATATTGTTGTGAATGACAGTGTGGAGGGAGGGATGTACAGTGGGACATTTCGTGGGCTGTTTGTTGGGTTGTGACAGCGGGGGGCCTTTAATTAGATTGCTACGTTTAGTCTGAAATGGTCTTGCCTAAAGCTTATTGTGTCTTTTCTGTTTTTATGAGCCAGGGGGGGTTGAGGATATTGTCAGGTAGATGCCGGACTGAAATTGACTTTAAGCAAAAGGGTCACAAGATGGAAGATGGATTTCAGAGATGGTCTTTTTTAGGGTTGATTGTTTTTTTTTATTTTATTTTAATGTTTGTTTGTTTGTTTTTTGTAGGTGATGCTTGCAAAAAGGTTTTCCTGAAATGTCTTTTTTGTCGTTATTTTTGGGGATCTTAAAAATACAGCATAATTTGTTGAATAAATTGACTTGAATGAAAAGGAAACTATTTGAATATTTTTACAATATTCTTTCATTCATTTATTCATTTTCTTTTCGGCTTAGTCCCTTTATTAGTCAGGGGTCGCCACAGAGGAGTAAACAGCCAACTTATCCAGCATGTTTTACACAGTGAATGCCCTTCCAGCTGCAACCCAGTACTAGGAAACATCCATACACTCTCATTCACACTCATACAATTTTGACAATTTAGTCAAATTGTCAATTCACCCGTACCACGTCTTTGGACTTGTGGGGGAAACCGGAGAACCCTGAGGGAACCCACGCAAACACTGGGAGAACATGCAAACTCCACACAAAAACGCCAACCGATCCAGCTGAGGCTCGAACGAGTGACCTTCTTACTGTGAGGCGACAGTGCTAACCACTGTGTCACTGTCGCCCCATTTTTGCAATATTAGATTTGAAAAAAATTGATAAACGTTTTTTGGGAGTTCTCTAGACAATACCTGAGCTCAAACTCCCCTCTCGCCCTGCAAACAGGAGGGAGCCCCGGGCTTAAAGATCTTATGAGCTCAGGGCTTACTCCCGGGACAGCATGCCAAACTCGATCATCAGCTAAGTCTGAATTCTTGAAGTATTATTATTATTATTATTATAGTTGTTATTATCAGATTTTTTTTATATTTTATGTTAAATTGTTATTGTATTTAATCAGAAGAATGACAAGATTTAAAATGGATTTTATGGGCTGGTCTTTTTTTTTTGTGAATGTTTGTGCTAACATAAAGATTTTCCTTAGGTGAAGTTTGCAACTACAATTTTTTTAGTAAAAAACAAAAAGGTAGAGATTGTTTTCTTGCATGAATTGACTTGAATGGAAATAATGTAATAAAATAACTCAAGTAAAAATCAAAACATACTAGCTGATATTATATAATATTGTGTGTGTGTGTGTGTGTGTGTGTGTGTGTGTGTGTGTGTGTGTGTGTGTGTGTGTGTGTGTGTGTGTGTGTGTGTGTGTGTGTGTGTGTGTGTGTGTGAGTGCGTGTGTGCGTGTGCGTGTGCGTGTGTGTGTGTGTCTGTGTGTGTATACATATAAATTATTGTTGTTGTTTTTGTTGTTGTTGTCATCATCAGTTTTATTAAATGATTTTATGCCAGACTCTAATTGACTTTGAGCAGAAGTATTACACAATGTAAAATGGATTTTTAGGATTGGCCATTTAAACAAAATGCTCTTTTTTATTTGATGCTGGCAGAAAGGTTAAACTAATGATGTTTACAGTCAAAAATTTCTGTACTTTGCACTGCTTATATCTGGCATTAAGATTTTTGTCAATCTCATTACAAGTGGAGACCAAATACAGGTGTAAACAGGATATGAACTATTTTGCAGACCATCTTCCAGAGTTGTATACATAATAGGCTTAAAGCAGGATGTCAAGATGTTGGTGTTGGACATTTGTTTGTTTGTTGTTCAATTCTATCGTTGGGTGCTTGCAGAAAGATTTAAGCCAACCTCAATGTCATTTGCTACCAACAATTTCTATCATTAGCTGTGCTTACATATGGAATTAAGATGTTTTTTTCTGTCAATTCAATCACAAAAGACATTAAATACAGGCATAAACAGGGTTTGAAATATTTTGGTCCTGTCCATTTTCAACCACTTCTAGAGTTTACTATTTACTGACTCAAAGCAGAAATAAGATGGATTTTTTTTTAAAGTTTAACAGCTGACTTTTACCATTATTTTTTTTTTATTCATTCACTTAATCTCCCGGGTCTGAAGATAGCACTTTTAGCTTAGCTTAGCATAGATTATTGAATCAGGTTAGACCATTAGCATCTCACTCAAAAATGACCAGCGAGTTGTGATAATTTACCTATTAAAGTCTGACCCTTCTGCAGTTACATCTAGTACTGAGACTGACAGAAACCGATGGCTGCAGCAGGCACAATGATATTACGCAGCTCCTGAAAATCTGATAACTGATAACTTGACCACCTGCTTGCACACCACCTTGCAACCATGGAGACATTTGTGAAAGACCTAGAGTTACCTAGCTGGGGACTATTTTCAGACGCTGCACGCAAATGTGGCATTTCTCTTACTCTTCCAAACTGAATGATACAGAGAGAAACTAAAAAGAAACAAATTCAAATCTTTAGTCATCGTACTGATTAATTAATGGATTAATGATTTTTTTAGGATGATGATATATGATTTAAATGTCGATGAAAATAGCATTTAATTCCTATGTAGGGTATAATTGTAAAGTTAAAAGGATGTATGATAAAATGCAAACTTTTCAAAAAAGTATGATATAATTTTAACACAACTAAACCCTGCATTTATGCTTTTTTTTAATGATAAAATTTGTTTATTTTCTTCACTTGTATTTGTAGACATACAATAAAAGGGGTCTGGCGTTTGGTGATAGTTTCACTTTTATGAAAGCTTTAGCATTCACGCAGCTTCTTTTGTCCCAGAGACATCCAAAGGCAGAAGCACGAACCGTAGCTAAATGTTTACACATTTGACTACATTACAAATCCTGTAGATGAATAAGTATTATCAACAACTTCCACTTTCACATGTTGAGAATACATTGTGTGTGTGTGTGTGTGTGTGTGTGTGTGTGTGTGTGTGTGTGTGTGTGTGTGTGTGTGTGCGTGTGCGTGTGCGTGCGCGCTGGCGCTGACTGGAGCACTTTTTCACATGCACATGCGTCAAGCAACTAAAGCCGAGCTGTATGGTAAACAAACAGTGGTTTATTATTATAAGCGTTTTATCGATAATTTCGAAATATCAACAAACACAGTTAGCATTAATAATGAACATGGAAACGTTATCTGACTAACATCTAGCAGCTAAATGTGTCTGGAAAAATATTCAAATGTTTATTTTCATAAAAAGCGGGCTTGAATGCGTCTAAGTTTGCTGTTTGATTGGAGTAGATGCGTCATTTCAGCGCGTCCTAAATGTTAACTCGCTCTGTCTGGCAATTTCACACAGCACAGCATTTTGGCAACTTACCGGTAATGTTAGAATTTTTTTACCGTTGTTTTTATTTTTCTTATTTACCGGTATTTACAAAAAGGAAGTGTTTAAACATGATCCCTTTCCAGGAATATTGCTAGTAATCTTCCCGAAAGATCTGTTTCTGTGAAAGGGGCTATTGTATAACGATGGTTTGTTCTGTAGGCAGTCAGAAAATAAATATTGCTTAAAAAGGCTATAATATTAACCTTAAAATTGCTTTTAAATATTTACAAACTGCTTTTATTCTAGCCGAAGTAAAACAAATAAGACTTTCTCCAGAAGAAAAAAAAATATTATAGAAAATACTGTGAAAAATTCCTTGCTCTGTTAAACATCATTTGAGAAATAATTGAAAAAAGAATTCACAGGAGGGCGAATAATTTTGACTTTGACTGTACAACAATACAATCTTAATCATCTTATCACATCAAGGACAGGCCTTTTGAGTTCAGTCCACAATCAGCCGCCAAGCGAATGTGGCATCTCTCAGAATGATATTACATGATTAAACAACGATGGCCGAGATGAAAGAAAATCTCTCCGTCCAGACCACCTTATCGTCCAATAAAACTCCAATCATTTTGTCACACAGACACACACCCCGAAAGGAAATGGCAGCCGGTGGTCTGCAGTGCTGCAGCTGAAGGCTTCATGTAATTCATGGCTGTAATTTGAGCATGAGGCGCGGGGTGAAGTGACGCGCGGGGCGCTTGGGTTTTGGACTGTCGTTTTTTTGCCCTGCGGGGGAGCTGAGGGGACCTCCACACCACGCACACCCTTATTCAACCCAAATTAGATTGGGTCTGTCCCTGTGCTGCATCGCCTATCATGACTCCTCAGAGGCAAATTGGATTTGCAAGGGCTGCTGGAGAGGCTATCCAGAGCACGATCTTCCGATAGCAACTCTAAACCATGTTAACTAGACACTAAAGCGTGTCAGCGCGGCCGCCGGTGCCACAGCTCGAACACACACACACTTATTCTGCTGCTACTGCTGTTTTTCTTCATTCACAGCTGCAGCTTTTTTTAAAAGATTTATTTATCAGATTTTTGTGACAGTTAACAAACTAAATTTAAAGAGAAAATAACTGTACAAATAGAAAAAAAAAATGTATAAAAATATATAACATTGCAAAATTGATAAAAAAAAACTAAATAATCCACACTATAACCCTCATATTGTGCAACACAGTATAGGATGTGCTTAAACGATACATGTGCACTCATTTTACAACAGGTCAGTACCAAAAGTTGAAGTTGGCAGCTTGGTGTATTAAGTAAAAAAAATAATGATAATAAAAGAAGAAAAAAAAGAAAAGAAAAAATTAAAAGAGAGAGAAAAGGGAAAATATATTAAAGCTTTTATCATCCAATGTGCTCTTCTGAGGAATCCAAAAGTTCTTTTGCATATATTCAATAATATTAGCGTTAAATATAAATATTTATTAAATATAAAAAAGAACAAAGTTTCCTAAAGATTTCAGTACTAGTGAGATCATTGATTTAAAAGAAAAGCCATCAAACACATATTAAAAATGTTTTTTGTTGATTTGAATACTCATAAGATTGAATCTTAGATTGTTTTTTAAAAGTGAATTTAATTAAAATGGGATTAAAATAAAATTATGGAAGTTTTTATACATCTAACAAAAGAAAACTTAGGGAAACAATGAAATCACTAATATGAGCCCTGCTAAGAAACAGGTTACAACACTGGATAGTTTACAAAGAGCAAATTAGTTAAATGACTTCTATTTGATATTTAAGACACATAATGATTTAGAGGAATGCAATAACGTGTTACAAATATTACCTGTTACTAAAGACACCCCTGGGTAGAAGTAGACTCTTGTGTTGTGATGCACCTTATGGTACCCTTTATGCCTGCTTGGTACCCTTTGCAAGAAAGTGGTACAGTACGGTTCGCTTTTAGGTACCTTTTGACAGCGGAAACAGCCATAAGGCAACTGGGCTAGATGGTTTACCATCGTGTTTGTTGGGAAAAACTGTGCTAAAGGGCTTGTAGTAGCATGGTGTCCTTTATTTCAGTGATCTTTGAATACCCACAATGTGTAGCCACAAAGCGTTTTTTTTTTGCTGCCTTGTTAAAACTGTTGAACGCCTGTAGTACATTAGCACCTGACAGTGTTCTGTGCTTTATATATTTCATATTTATATATTTATATATGGTCTTATTTTTCAAACAATGCATGTTCTTTATAGTTTTGTTTGTTTTATTTATTTTATTGTCTGCTTAGAGCAATGAGTAGCACCTTTTTGCCCAAGACAAATTTCCTCTTGGGGACAAATACATTTTATCCTATCCCAAAAAGGCATTCATTTCAGAAAACAAAAAGCTAATTAGCAATTATTTAGATTATTTTTTTAAATGCTTGACAGCTCTAATTACTATAAATAAACTAAATCTCTAATAAGTATACTGTCTAGGCACAGATTTCTGATGACATTTCTTCTGTGTGTTTACAGTTGAGATATCAGAGTAGTGATGAAGTGCTCATGGTGTGGTGGTTGCCCCCTTTTTTCTTCTTCTTCTTCATTCGCAGCTGCTGTTTTATGCAGCTTTTAATATCTAATATGCCCTTCTGGGTGAATCAAAAGTTCTTGTAGTTGAAATTAAATATTTTCAATGATATTAGCATTAAAAAAAGAACAACATTTGCTAAAGACGTCAGTTGTATTGGGAACTGTGATTTTAAAAGAAAAAAGCCATAAACAAATATTAATAATATGCGTTCTTTGTTAATGTGAATACTCTTAAGATTAAATGTGAAATTATTGTTTTATAAAAGTATATTTAAAAGGGATTTAATTCAGAAAAAACTCATTAATCATTGATTAGATTTTTTTTTAAATGCTTGACAGCTCTGTACTGTCTGTCTAGGCACAGATTTGCGATGGCATTTCTTCTGTGTGTTTACAGTTGAGACACCTGGGTAATGAGGAAGTGCACGTCTGTTTTTTTTTTCTTCTCTTTCTTCATGGCTGCTGATTTATGCAGCTTTCATCATCTAATATTCTCTCCCTAACTATTCCAAAAGTTCTTGTAGTTCGTAAAAAATAAATACATTCTATACTATTAGCATTAACATTAGTTTCTATTTTATTTTTTACTCCAGCCTTTTTTTTTTTTGGTTCTTTCATGGCTTCTGTTTTATCAGATAAAATGCACTCTAATGGATCTGTTTCCAGTGTGTCAGCCATAAATTATTTTTTAACTAATTGTAGTATAATTGATGGTTATTTGTTACAATTTAATATATTATGATTCTAACTGATATTATAATTAATATTCTATTATTTATTTATTTTATTGCAGATTGGTTTTCCATGTATTTTTATGTAATATGATCTTTTTAGGGAGTAAAAAGTTGTCATAGTTCATGGAAAATATATTATTTCATTCATTTTAAACATTTGTTTGTTTTTTTAGAATGTTTTTAATGTTAAAAATGTATTCTTTTGATGCCAAACCTAATTTTCTTTTTATTTCTGCTATTTTTTGCACTGGATAAATTTTGAGGTGAAAATATTTGTATATGGAAAAAAAAATGAGTTAAATAATATTAAATCTTTTTTTTTCTCTTCTATATTTTTAAATGAGTTTTTTTTATATAAAATGCTCTCTAATTCTTTTTGAAACCATCTACAACACGTCTAACATTTTATATTAATTATGCTTTTAACTTACTAAGTATGTAGTACAATACAATATTTATTAAAACACATTTAAAAAAACAACCATGTTAAGCAAAGTGCTGTACATAGAAGTACTAAACACAGAGAAAAAAATAAGCTAATTAAATTTAAGAAGAAAACAATTAAAAGCATTTTAAAAAATTGTAATCAAGAATAATTAAAAGTGAGGGGAAAAAAGTCTTTAAAACAAACTTAAACACAGAAATAGGGTTGGAGAGTCAAATGTAAAGTGGTAGAGCGTGTTCTGGATACATAAATCATGATTATGATTTATATTCAGTTATAATTTAATTATGTATTCTTATATCAGTGTCTTCTTTATCTATGTAGCATCATACACTAGCTAGTTTACACAAATACTGTTTGCATTTGGTAGTTGGTAAACGTTCATTTTGGGCCTGTTCAACTCAGCGTATAAATTGACAGCCTTTTAAACAACTTGAGCCGGTGGAACGCCGCAGTTAAAGAAATGACTGATGTCCATCGCTGACTCCAAAGGACAGAGTTTGTCATTGGTTGCGTAAAGGTTGTGTCCGTCACTCGAGACCGCTGACGGGTCACTGCGTCCATGGCCATGGTAGAGATTGAGCGGGTCTCGGGATGATGGAGTGATCGCTGGAAGATAAATGAGAGGAGGAGAGAGAGAGCGCAAGTGTCCGTTCTCTTAGCTGTCACAGAGCAAGGTTAATAAGACTGTAGTGGATGGATCTGCAGAATGGCAGAGTCCAGATTCAATTCGGACAAGTTAAAGTTTTGCTTTTGTTCAAGAGAGCGTGACGGCCATAAAATATGAGCAGTGCAGAAGCTTAAGGCCGTTTGTACCAAAGATATTTTAAATTAGTTTTAATTTCTAAACAGTTTTTACAGTTTTTAGTTCATTTCATAATGGTTTTAGTTAGTTTTAGTTTAGTTTTTAACTTTCTATTTAGTTTTTATACAGCTGAGGAAATAAGTATTGAACACGTCATGTTTTTTCCTGGGAATAATATTTCTAAAGGAGTTGTTGACATGGGATTGAACCAGATTTAGGTAAAAATCCTAACAATACAAACATAAAAATAAAACAAAACAAAAAAATCTGAAAAATTAGTTATGTGTAATAACTGAAAATGTATTTAATACTTTATATAAAAGACTTTTTTGGTGATGGCAGTTTAAAGACACCTCCTTTGAATAAGTTGAATGAGCATGCTCTCTGTACAGATTTCTGACTAGATTTCATTTCTTCTGTGTGTTTACAGTTGAGACACCTGGGTAATGATGAAGTGCACATCGTGTGGTCTGAGCACTCGCGGGACTATCGGAGAGGCATCATTCCTACTGAGTTTGGAGACGTGCTCATCGTCATCTACCCTATGAAGAACCACATGTACAGCATCCAGATCATCAAGAAACCTGAGGTGAGCTCAGCACATTTAAGCACACATTCCTCAGCATACAGTCCTCATTCTTTCTTTCTTTCTTTCTTTCTTTCTTTCTTTCTTTCTTTCTTTCTTTCTTTCTTTCTTTCTTTCTTTTTGATGACTCTGAGTTACTGCGTTATTTTTATAGCTTCAAAAAAGTCACTCCTTCACAATTTAAGGTTTTAAATAAGAGCAGAAGGTATTAAATTAATAGTCATATCATTACATGTGAAAATGAAGATCGTGTTCAGTCCATTTAGAGAACATTTTAAATTATTTTGTTGCTTTCAATTATTTTTTTTTACTTTGTCCACCAACACTTTACATTTACCTGCATAAAACCTACAGAAAATCTGGAACTAGATAGAGAAGGCATGAAATCATTATTGAATCTGTTTTTTTTTTTTTTATTCCAGCAGATTTTAACAGTGTAAAGAAATATAACTTGGGAGTAAAACTGGAGAATGGGATGACTTTAGTGTTTAAAAGTTTGGAGTTTCAATTCAATTCAATTCAGCTTTATTTGTATAGCGCTTTTACAATGTAGATTGTGTCAAAGCAGCTTCACATAAATGGTCATAGTAACTGGAACAGTGTGGTTCAGGTTTTAGTGTTTAAGTTCAGTTCAGTTCAGTTTAGCTCAGTTCAGTGTGATTTAATCATTACTGAGAGTTCAAACACCGAAGAGCAAATTCATCGATGCGTAGCTCTACCAATCCTGAACCATGCGAGGCAGTGGCGACAGCGGAGAGGGAAAAAAAACTTCACCTGATGGGAGTGAAGAAAAAAAACCTTGAGAGAACCAGACTCAGTTGGGCACGACCATTTTAATTTCTCCGCTGGCCAAAAGTCTTGTGCAGAACTTCATTCGCCGTGGTTTATGCTGGAAGATGGCCTCAATGAAGACTCGTCTGTCCCTGGAGCGTCGCTGGAATCAGACTCATGTTCTCCACTCCCCACGACCATCAGCGCAGCAGCAGCTCAGGATATGGCCTGGTCCCGGATATGGAATCCTTGGGATCATCACGTCGCTGGTCTTGGATCCAATCAGTGACTCCGCCTAATCTGAGGACCTCGGGATGAGTATCCCCAGGTGAAAATAGAGAAAAGAGAATAATTAGCGTAGCTGCTGTTCATAGTGTATATAAGCAAGATGTAGAAGCCAGTGTGGAACCCGCTAGGTGATGCACTGAGTGTATGCTTTACTAAACAGATAGGTCTTTAATCTAGTTTTGAACTGGGATAGTGTGTCTGAGCCTCGGACATTACCAGGAAGGCTATTCCAGAGTGTAGGAGCCATGAAAGAGAAGGCTCGACCTCCTTTACTTGATTTTGCTATTCTAGGTACTACCAGAAGCCCTGAATTTTGAGATCTTAAGGAGCGAGTTGGTTCGTAGCGAGACAGAAGGTTGGTTAGATAAACAGGAGCTAGATTATTTAGAGCTTTATAGGTGAGAAGTAATATTTTAAATTCAATACGAAATTTAACAGGCAGCCAGTGTAAGGAGGATAAAATTGGGGTTATATGATCATATTTTCTAGACCTGGTCAGAACTCTGGCTGCTGCATTTTGTACTAATTGAAGTTTGTTAATAGAGGATGCTGGGCAGCCAGCAAATAGAGCATTACAGTAATCCAGTCTCGAAGTCATAAAAGCATGGACTAGCTTTTCTGCATCTGAGATGGATAGCATATTTCGTAATTTAGCGATATTTCTCAGATGAAAGAAGGCAGTTTTTGTGACATGGGATATATGGTTTTTAAAAGTTAGATTGCTGTCTAATATGACACCCAGATCTTTTATAGTAGAGCTAAAGCTAACTTTGTATCCCTCTAATTGTAAATTGAGTTGCGAGATCTGCTGTGTGCAAGATTTAGGCCCAATAAGTAATAATTCTGTTTTGTCTGAGTTTAAGAGAAGAAAATTGTTGGTCATCCAGTCTTTGATGTCTTTGATACACTCAGTTAGTTTAGAAAGTTCAGACGTCTCGTCAGGTTTAGTGGAAATATATAATTGAGTATCATCTGCATAGCAGTGAAAGCTGATCCCATGTCTTCTAATAATGTCTCCCATAGGTAGCATGTAAATTGTAAACAGTAAAGGGCCTAAAACTGATCCTTGAGGCACCCCATACTTTACTGGGCAGATTTGTGAAGGCTGTCCATTAAGATTTACAAACTGGTAGCGGTCAGTTAAGTATGACTTAAACCATTGTAGAGCCTGTCCCTGGACACCTGTAGACTTTAAACGATTTATGAGGATATTGTGGTCAATGGTATCAAATGCCGCACTAAGATCGAGTAAAACTAATAGCGAGACGCACCCTCGATCAGCAGCTAAGAGTAAATCGTTGGTTATTTTCACTAAGGCGGTTTCTGTACTGTGGTGAGCCCTGAAACCTGACTGAAACACTTCAAAAATATTGTTCGTCTGCAGATAAGAGCATAATTGAGTGGAAACAACTTTTTCTAGTATTTTAGACATAAATGGAAGATTTGAAATAGGCCTATAGTTAGCTAAGTTGTTGGTGTCTAGTTGCGGTTTCTTAATAATAGGCTTAATAACAGCTAGCTTGTAAGAGTTTGGAACATGGCCTATAGATAAAGAAGAGTTGATAATGTTAAGAAGAGGTTCTCCTATAGCAGGTAGCAGCTCTTTCAGTAATTTTGTTGGAATTGAGTCCAGCATACACGTAGCTGGTTTAGAGCTATTTATAATTTTTACTAACTCTTCATGTTCTATGATTTTGAAGCAGTGTAGGTTATTATTATGATTTAATGAAATATTTACAGGATTTGGAGTATAAGCCGGTGCAGAAAGTTTGGCATCTCCTATTTTCTGTCTAAAGCCTTCTATTTTATTACTGAAAAAATTCATGAAGTCATCACTACTAATTTGCGGTGGAGTAGTTTGTTCCAAGGATGACCGATTATTTGCTAATTTAGAGATGGTGTTAAATAAAAATCTAGGATTGTTATGATTATTTTCTATCAGTTTGCGCAGGTGCTCGGTCCTGGCAGATTTTAGAGCCCTCCTATAGCTGGACATACTGTCTTTGTACGCAATTCTAAAGACCTCTAAATTAGTTTTTTTCCATTTACGTTCCAGGGCGCGGGTTGCTGTTTTGAGCGCACGAGTATGACTATTATACCATGGTATAGTTATAATCTCTCTAGCCTTTTTTAATTTGATGGGTGCCACAGTATTTAGTGTGCTAGTAAAGATGGCATCCATACTGCTGGTTACTACATCAAGATCATTTGAGTTTGCGGGTGCATTACGAAATAGAGAGAGATCAGGTAAGTTATTTATAAATTCATCTTTAGTTGACGGAACAATAGTTCTACTAGGGCGGAGTATTGGAGCGGGTTTGCTGATTTCAGGTAAACACAGCTTATATAGTAAGAGGTAGTGATCTGTAATATCATCACTTTGTGGTATAATGTCTACGTCAATAACCTCGATTCCATAAGACAGAATTAGATCTAATGTATGCTTTAAGCGATGGGTTGGACCCACAACGTTTTGCTTTATCCCAAGTGAGTGTATTAAATCCATAAACGCGAGCCCTAATGTATCATTAGCGTCATCTATGTGGATGTTAAAGTCACCTACAATTAGCATTTTATCAGTTTTGACTAGTAAGTCAGAAATAAAATCAGAAAATTCTTTTAGAAATTTGACATAGGGTCCTGGGGGTCTATATATGGTGATTAAAGCGAGAGATAACATAGGTTTTTGTATAGTATCTGGAAGCTGAACATTAAGCGATAATACTTCAAAGGAGCTAAACATAAGTCCGTTTCTCTGTTTAATATTAAGGAAATCACTAAAGATTGATGCAACTCCACCACCACGACCAGTTTGACGAGCCTCATGTTTATATAAGAATCCTGGAGGAGTTGCTTCATTTAAGCTAATATAGTCATTTTGTTTCAGCCAGGTTTCAGTGAGACAGAGTGCATTAAGATTGTTTTCTGTTATTATTTCATTAATGATAAGTGCTTTAGGTGCAAGTGACCTGATGTTTAGGAGACCAAGTTTTACGAAATTTGTATTTTCACTTTCTACTGGTTTTTCTGGTTTGATTCTTACTAGATTTTTCCTGGAGCACACAGTACGTTTATTTCTTAATCTAATAATACGAGGAACAGACACAGTCTCTATAGGATTCGCCAGATATGTGTTGCTGATGTTTAAGTGGGGTGAACAAGAGTCTAGGTGGCTATAGTGTGAATTTTGTGAATTTTTACCTGCTAGTCAGATGGTGCGAAGTAGTCTGGAGATGTTGTCCGACAGGAGTTCAGCTCCGGCTCGACTGGGGTGCAGGCCGTCAGGACGGAAGAGCCTAGGACGCTCCCAGAAAAGATTCCAGTTATTAGCAAAGAGCAATTTCTGTTCTTTACACCATGTTATTAGCCATTCATTCAAAGCTAAAAGTCTACTGAACCTTTCATTTCCTCGGCGGTAGGTAGGAAGCGGCCCAGAAACGATGATCTGCGTGGCGGGCGAGGTGCGTCGAACCGTCTCGATCAGGCTCCTGAAGTCCTTCTTCAGGATCTCCGACTGCCGGAGCCCGGTGTCGTTTGTCCCCACGTGGAGGACAACGGCACCAGGGCTCTCGGCAGCGCCCAGGATGGTTGGAATCTGTGTAGAAATATTTTTCACACGGGCACCAGGAAAGCAGAAAGTACGTACTTCATTACCTTTTGAGGAGGCGGCACGGACGTGACGAACGATCGAGTCACCGATGATGGCCACATCGGGACCCGACTCGCGGAGAGGGGAGAAGCGGTTCTCCGTGGAGATCTCGAACACAGGTGGAGACGTTCTGCCCCGGGATCTGGGAAGCACCTTGCGCGGCTGCACCCAGGCGCCGTGGTAGCCGGGTGTCGGCGTGAACGACGCCTGGCTGAGCCGCGCCCCGGGTGCGCTGGGCCTGGACAGAGAAGGACGCGGGGTTGAGGTAGAGGGAATGATGTGGTTGTAATTTCCACGTACCTTAGGTGATGAGACGGCCTTAGCATTAGGTACGGCGAGGAGCCGTTCCCGTAGCCGCGACCGTCTTACCACCAGCGCGCGGATCTGGGACTCCACTTCTTCCAGCTCCAGCTCCAACGCCTCCATCGATGCTTCTCCTGCACACAAGGACAGAGACGGAAGCGACATTTTACGGGGTAAAGAGCAAAGCCAGTAAGTCAAAAGTGTATGGTTAAAGAGGTCGGTAGCTTTAGCTGACCAGCGGCGCTAGCAGGCTAAAGCTACAAACAACAGGCGGATGCTCGAGGGACAGACCGTTTTTAAAGCAGCTTTGTTTGTATAAATGTATTAAGGGTTTGGTCACCCTAAGTAGGAGAGACAAATACTTAGCGAATGAGGAAGAATTTAATGATTAAGATTTAAATTGCGAGTAAATAGCAAGTCCAAACTTCAAGCACACAGTGTGTGACCGAACGGAGACAGTGACGCCAGTGACGTCACTCGAGCATCGAGTCAGATTTATTTATTTTAGACTTTGTAAAACTTTAGATGAAACTTTTGTCTTGTTTCTAGTCCAAATCTTTAATTTCTAATATTCCTAATTCTAATATCAAATATCTTCACTGCATTTTTTGCAGTAAAATTAAAAAGTGAGACTTGAATTTTTATGTATTTTATGTTAGTTAAATCTTCTGTTTTTAAAATTTCCTTAATACAATGTATGTCAGTTTTTTTATGCATTTCATTTTCCAGGAAAAAAATGAAGCAGATAAAACTATTTTGACCTGATTAAAAATGGTTCTCGTGCACCAAATCAGCATGATGTTGTGACTTCAAGACTGGAGTAGTAATGCTGAAATCTCTGATTAACATCATAGAAATAAGTCACATTCCATTGTAGTGTTGTCACAAGACTGGAATTCGGTACCAAGCAATTCTGAGATATAATAAAAAAAACTTACATTTCTCGCTAACATTTGAGCACTATTGAGCATGATTTGCCATCGTGTTCACTTGCTCAACAGAAGTGACTGTGATTGGTAATGAAGCTCATCGGTTCACCAAACTCACTGCTGTTTACTGAAGGTAAACCACAGACACAGGAATAATGGAGCGTTTTAAAGTTATGTCAATCAGCTGGTTTGTCTGTAAGCTGATATACTGTACCAGCGATCCACTGATGAAAAGCAGCTTTAAAACGCTCCAGTGTCCCTGTATCTGTGGTACATTATATTTACTAATATATAGTAAAGTTTTTCTAACTCGTTAATGAATTATTTATTGTTTCTTACGTCTGTGCTCGCGCAGTCAGCTGTAAAGCAGAGTGAAGGTATGTTTAAATAAAAAGGTCATGTAAAAATGCATACAATTAATGTCAGCTTTTGAAAGCGAAAGCCAAATATCGGACATTAGGACATTTAGAAACCCAGACCGGATGCATTTTGTAAATGCCAAAAAGGTGGATCTCTGTTGGTGTGCAGAGGATGTGACCGTCTGGAAGAATGTTGACAGTTCTCGCACACACAGAACTAGCAGTAGCCTATGAAACGGGTAAACGAGAGACAGTTTTTATAGAAATAAGTCACATTCCAATCAATACTGAAATTAAAAAAACATTTGAGCACTCTTGAGTAATTTATTAAAAATGACTGTGACTGGCCGTGAAGGTCATCGGTTTACCAAACTCACTGCTGTTTACTGAAGGTAACCACAGATACAGGATTACTGGAGCATTTTGAAGTCATGTCAATCAGCTGCTTTGTCTGTAAGCTGACATACTGTACCAGCAATCCACTGATGAATAGCAGCTTTAAAACGCTCCAGTGTCCCTGTATCTGTGGTACATTATATTAGAATATAGTCAAGTTTTTCTGAGTCTTTAATAAATTATTTGATGTTTCTCTTGCTCTCACGACTGTGCTCGCGCACTCAGCTGTAATGCCAAGCAAAAGTATGTTTAAATAAAAAGTTCATTTAAAAATGCATACGTTTAACGTCAACTTTTGAACAAGAAAGCCAAATATCGGACATTAGGAGATTTAGAAATGCTGGATGCATTTTTAAGTGCCAAAAAAGCAAATCTCTGTCAGTGTGCAGAGCATGTGACCGTCTGTGGGAATGTTAACAGTTCTTGCGCACACAGAACTAGCATTAGACTATTAAACGGGTAAACGAGAGACAGTTTTTCACTGGTTAATTGCAAATATTTGGTTCAATTGGGTGAATATTAAATTAATTATAATGCAATTGCCTTTATAATATTAAATATTATTTTAAAGGATGATCATAGTGAAAAAACGCATCACCAAATATACTTGGGCGGCGATTAATATACCTGGGTGAAAGTCTATGTGAAAGAAGCACTGCTATTATCTCAATACAACAGAATACGGTAAAACCCTTACGCATACTTAGAGGGAGAAAAAAAAATCTGTCGCTCTTAAAGAGTAACTAAAGCAAAGCAGAGATATGTGTTTGTGCATCACAGCCATTTGTTTTTTTTCTGTAAATGAGCTCAAAGCCTTGAACAGAAGACGGTGGAAGCAGATCTGTCTTTGGCGCTACCAGCCTTTGCTTCCTGCTCAGTTATGTCAGGGCTTAATTGAATGAATGGGATTCTCAGAATCGAATTCCGCTGTGGAGATGGATCCGAGACGAGAGGCTCAGTCTTTCATGCAGTCTGAGGAAATGTAGAAAGATGGAGAGATAAAGAAAGACGAGGCCTGGCTTTTATGAAAGTCCATTTAGACCCCATTTCAGTGCATGAAGGCTATTCACTGTTTCTTTTCTGTTTAATGTCAGGATGGGGTTTTTTTATGTAGCAGGCTGAAATACGTCGAAGGTTTTGACATTTTCATGCCTCCTTTTATTTAAAGGACAAAGCTGCTTGCTTATAGGGTGTGTAAAGGCTTGTTCACAGACAGTCTAATGCAGCTGAAGAGTTATTAATTATTTTTGGTTAAAACTATAGGAAAAGACACGGATATATAAATACGCTGAATAAAAATGTCGTTATTATTATTAGTAGTAGTAGTAGTTCACTTAAAAATTATTTTTGATCCTTGTTTAGACTACTTATTTAAAATGTGCTGAATCCACACATTTACTCTGTTTTATTTGGAGGGAAAACTTAATTGTTTTATGTTCAATCAACCTAAATTTGGAAAAACAATTAAGTTAGCCTAATCAATTTCTGTTTGATTTGATGTTGATTTGATTTATTTCGAACAGAAATATCATACATACAATTTCACATACTCACTTGTTAAAGAATTGTTTATTTTTATTTTTTTTTTGGTTTGGTTTATTCACTCAATTAATGTTAAGTTATTTATTTATTGTATTTATTTATTTTGTATTGTTCTGCTTTTAATGTTATATTACTATGTATTTGATATTCATCTGCATCATTTGCAAATAAGAAAAATCAATAAAATTCAAATCGTAAAAAAAAAAACATAACAAATTTAAGTGGATTAAACATAAAACAGTTGTTTCCCACAAAAATCTAGAGAATTGTGTTGTTGCAGCTCATTTTAAATAAGTACTTTAAACAAGCAGCAAAAGCTTTTTTTGGTCATAGTGGTATTTATATAAAATATATAAGTATATCACTATATTAATTTATATTAGATACATTAGTTAATCAAAAGTGTCAGAAAGAATGGAACAAATGTTAATTTAAAATGTAAAAATTAATGTAAAATATAAATGTTTTTCTTTTGAGCTGTACATGCATCAGGCATATTGATAAAAAACTGTTTGCCCAAAAACAGTGTCAATGAAATATTTAATAGCATTAGTAATTATAATAAATCTAAATAAGCAGTCAGTGCAAATTAGTTATTATTAATTGCAATAATATTTCATTAAATTTATTTAATTATTACTTTTTATCCACATTTCAAAAAGTCTTACTAGCTCAAAGGTAGTAAATAAAATAAAATAAAATGGAAACGACTGCAAAAAAATGCTTGGTGTCAATACAATATTTTTTAGCACTAATAATTATAATAAATTAAATTGAGCAGCAAATCAATTCAAATACAATTTTTAATTGAAATAATATTTCTTTATTTCAATGTTACTTTTTGCTCTATTTTTAATCCACATTTTATAAACTAACCAACTCAAAACTAGTGAAAATATTAAACAAAAAAAAGGAACAGACCACAAAAAAGAACCATCAGAATGCAATAATAGAGACTCGAAAAAATACTCTCAATAAAACATTTCTTAGCACTAATAATTCTAACAAATCTAATAGCAAATAGGTATTTTTAATTGCGATAAAATTTCATTTATTTTATTTCATTATTACTTTTTGCTCTATTTATTAATCCACATTTCATAAACGCTTTCATAAACCAACTCAAAACTAGAACATGAAATAAAATAAAATGGAACAAAAAAACGAGCCATTCACAATACAATTATTCAGACTCGCTGGAAAGGAGTTCATAAAGATTCATTGTCTTGTTTTACAGTCATGCCATGCAGCATTTTTCATGCTAAAAAAGGAGGGTGTGTGAACAGCCCTTAATACTGATTGAAATGTGTATTTTGCCCATGCTTTGGGCTTCTCTCTTTTTTTTCTCTCCTCTTGGCAGGCTATTAAGTGTTCATATATCATGTCATGTCCCTTTTCCACAGGTGCCGTTCTTTGGTCCCTTGTTTGACGGAGCCATAGTGGATGGGACTATATTGCCCACAGTGGTGCGAGCGACAGCCATCAACGCCAGCAGAGCTCTGAAATCCCTCATCCCTCTATACCAAAACTTGTATCCTTTTTTTCCCCCAGGCTAACGAGTGCATGTGGGCTTTTGTCATATTTAAGGTGGCAGAGGCTTATTATTATTGTTGGTTTCCCAGGCCTGGCTCGTGGATGTGTGGATTGACGATCAGGTTGGGCTCAGGCTCGGAGCGGAGCAGGTAGAACCGCTCGATAATTATTGATGTCTCATTTCGCAGCTCTGCACATGTAGAGCACTGTTCTCGGCTCAGCAAGTCAGGCGGGTGATGGAATCATTCTGATCAGCCCTCAGTGCCTGCTAGCTGTGATGCACAGCCATTTACTTTTCGAATCCCTTTCTGGCAAATTGCTGTTTTTTTTTTTTGTTCTCTCTCTTTCTGTCGGTCACACAATCACACACACGACACACACACATCTGAATCTCTGCTCTAGTGCTGAAACTTATTGTTTTGAGTTTTTTGATCTCACAAGACTGGAGGACTAATGCTGAAATCTTTTATCAGGATTTTTTTAGGATGCATAAAGCACATTTTCACTCTAAGTATGATAATTAGGTGTAAACCTTGCCTTATCTCAGAGAATAAATTAAAGATGTTGCATATAATTCCTAAACACATCTCTTATAACCAATTAGCGTAGACATGTAATGGTCAGAAGCAGCTTTACAGAAAATAATACATAAAACAGATTTAAAAAATTGGTAACAAAAATCACTAACAAAGTAATTTGGAAACATTGCAAATGATGGAAGAAGAATTCAACATGTCTCAGTGAAGTTTGGAGTGCATATTTGTTGCATAAGAATTAAAATACACATCTATAAATACATTACTATTTTACTAAAAGGAAATATGCCTATAAACTACTGTTTATAACAATAAGTAAATTGCGATAAGTTATATTATTAAATATTTATTTAAAAATTTGTTGTTTTATTTTTTTATTTCAATAATCTTTCCAGCCAGGTTATAATGAACTTGCAATATTGTTGAAAACACAGAACTTTCAGTTCGGATATGTAAAAAAATCACAGTTCTTATTTTTCCTCTGCTTGTAAACTCTTAAACAAACAATTGTGATCGAATCATGAATTCGGGCAGATTAGCGAGTACTGAATGAGTGATGAAATGTGATTATCAGCCAATAGCGATTTTTGGCCAATCGATCGGACCATCCCTACCGTAAATGCATGCTTGATCAGAATAAGAGACTTCAAAAATATATTTTTTAAACAATCAAATTAATAACCCCAAACATTTGAACTTTTGTTCACAATTTAAATTATGTACAACGATGGATCATTTTAATGATTGTTTTAGATGCACAAACTAGTTTTTTGTTGTTGTTTTTTTTTAATACTGTTTTGGTAAACACAAAGTTTAAGTACCAATTCTCACTATTAGCTTAAGCCTTATTACCTGACCATTTTTAAGATATTGGCTGTTTATTAGTAGTTATAAAGTACATATTCAATTCTACATCCCTAATCGTATGCAATACCTATACCCAACTACTAGCTTAACTATTAATAAGCAGCCAATTAGTTTGAGTTTGAGTTAAATATAAAAAAACATATAGTGACAAAAATATGATAAATAAAAAAGTACTCTAAAGTAGCTGTATTGTACTTAATATATGAAAACATTTATTCTTGTGTTCTTCTGACTCATTACTCTCAATTATTAGTATCATGTAATTATTCTGAAACTGTGCTAATTTGTTGTTTTAAAAACTTTTGTTTACACCGAAGCTAAAAACAGGATTATTCTGGATTATTTTGATGACTTGGAAAAAAGATTCCAGTATTACTTGTAACAAAAAGGAGACAAATTATTATTTTGATGACTTGAAAGTAGTGACGCATCCTAAGAGTATTGCTTAGGAATTAGGGTTAGGCTTGTGAAAAGTATAAACCTCAACTTGCAACACATCTTGCACCATTTGTACTACTCATAAAGAACATGTCAAATCACGTGACTTATGATGACATAACTGAATGTGCTTTTGCTTTTCTGTGTGAGTGATCTGGTGAAATTCACAAATTCATGTGAGAGGATGTACCTGAACTATATCTATAGACCAGAAATGAACTCAAAGTAGCATTTTGAAAAGGAAAGAGTGCTAAAAGATTGAAAAAAAAAACAAGCCAGACAGTCTGGATTTGAACTTTTATTAGAAACCAACCAACCATTCTTCTATAAAAATCTTTCAAGCTGTTGTGTCCGTAAACAGTTTTGCTAAAGAAAAGCAGCCAGCCACTGTACTGTATATGCCAGGGCTTGTCAAAGTCCGGAGATATTTAATAGATATTTTGTCAAGATATCCACTCAGTGCATGACATAATTGGCAGATACTTACCAACACAGAGTTTTTGAAAGGGTGTGGGTGACAGTTTTCAGAAAAGAAAAAATTATGTAGACAATTTAGAGTTTTCAGAGATGATTGGGCAGAGTTGTGTGTTCATTTTGCTCCAATGCAGCATAAAACTGCTCTGTTTTATTTGTAATGAAATAGTTTCAGGTTTGAAGAGTGGAAATGTTAAATGCTACTATGAAACTAGTTTAGGCAGCTGATGGAATACATAAAGTGCCATTTCTCACATTAGATTGGTCTGTATTTTATGCCACCTTGCTTTTGTTTTGACCAATCTCTAGTTCCTTTTTATCAGGGTCTGCAGGGTCTTAAAATGTCTTCAATTTCAAAAACTAAATTTTAGGCATTAAAAAGTCTTAAATTCACTGAAATATTGAATTGTAGCTCTCAAATCATATTAAACAGGTCTCAATTTCCCTGTGTCCAAGTAAAGCTACCCAATCGGGCCGACATTCATCCAATCACCAACAATCTCAACAACCAACAACCTTTTTTATATATTAAATATTAAAGCATTTGGTCAACGATTTTTCAATACAAAGAGATGCCATTTACAATAGCTGTTAGACATTTTTACTGCAATTTCTTCAAATTAAATTCCCTAATTAGGTCACACTTTATTTTGATGGTTTGTTTGTTGAATTTAAGTTACATTTGCATTTTCATGTCAACTAATTCTCATTAGATTATAATTATCTTATTATCTTAATTATCATTATCATTATCTTCCATTTACTGCAAAAAACTATTTACAGAAGTAAGTCAGAGTGGACATAATATTTAAAAATAGGCAGGAAGCTTAAGCTTTTATAGCAGAAACACATTAGGTTAAATAGGAGTTATACTCAATCAATTTGGACCAAAAGCCAACAAATATATATCTTTGATTATGCATATAACTGTCTCCATAATAAATATACTTTTGGTGGCATAGCAAGAAGGTCGCTGGTTTCCCGGCTGGATCAGTTGGCATTTCTCTGTGGAGTTTGCATGTTCTCCTTGTGTTTGTGTGGGTTTCCTCCGGGTGCTTCAGTTTCCCCCACAGTCCAAAGACATGTTCTATAGATGAATTGAATAAACTGTTGGCCAAAGTGTGTGTGTGCGTGCGTGCTTGCGTGCGTGCGTGCATGCGTGCGTGCGTGTGTGCGTGCGTGCGTGCACATTAAAATATGTTGCTAAGAAATAATTAAATTTGTTTTTGTGGCAAGCAAAAAATTATACAATTCCATTGACCTAACCAGGCTATTACAAAAAAAAAATCATTAATGTTTAGCCCTGTGTAGGTCTACAATTTCATTCATAATGGTCTTAAAAAGTCTTAAATTTTGAAAATAGTTTTATTTATTTATATTAAAGAGTCTCTTTTTTCTTTTTAGAAGTGGTTGATTTATGTGCATTTTATTAAAATCAAGATTTGTGCTCACCAACATTATTTAGGTCTAAAAGTCTAGACCAGAGATGCCAAAGGAGTAGCAAAATATGGTCACAATGGTGCTATATGTCGGTGCACTTAAGCACAAGCAGGCAAGTGCACACATAGGGCTCAACCTGTGCAGTGCAAATCCCCTTTTTAGTCTTTGAAAGAAAGTGCCCTTCCAAAATGATCTGGAGCCCTCACTCCAGATCAAGCATCCAAGCATCTCGGCCTCGTTGGCACCAAAGACCTTTAACCTTTCTTTAAGAGCACTCTTTTTTTCTCCTTAAAAGAGATGCTACTTTCAGAAAACAAAGCGAAGGCGAAGAGGAGGGTAGATGACGATGAGAGCGAGAGAAAAAGGGGGGAAAGAGATTCTCATCTGCCATGTCCTCCAAGCCAGAGAGATTGTTTGGCTCAGCTTGAGTCTTTCGCTCGCAGCAATCTCGCCCATCTGTGTGCCTGCGCGGAGCTCGATAGTGGACTGAGCTATTGATTGGCGTGAGCCGCACAGGTCGATGCTCCTGACAGCCTGAATTACAGTAATCTGTCATTATCGACGGATGTCTCTCCAAACCTTTTCTCTTTCTCTTTTCTCTGTTTTTCTTTCAGTCCCATTCCCTTTATTTTAAAACTATCCCCTCCCTTTTTTCTGTACTCTTTCTCTCTCTCATTTTCTTTGAGCTCCCTCCTCGCACCTCCTTTTCTTTCTGTCCTGTGCGAATAATTGATGACTGTGAGGGATGGATGGATGGCAGGCTGGTAGTGATTAGAAGATCTATGTGCCAGACGAGCTGCTCTCCGATGCCGAAAACGGGCCGTGAGACCGAGAGGACCCCGGGGATGCGAGGAAGGAAGTCACAGTCTCTCCTGCTTACCTGTTGATGGTGCCACCGCATGCAGTCATTGGGGAGGGAGGGAAAGTGATGTAACCTAATTCTCCCTTGAACGTCGTGGTATCTTCGAATCAATCACTTACAGGCTGTGTAGTGTAGTAGTTAGGGGAGTAGAGCTGGTCAGATTGTTGGTTTAGGAGCTAGCCATTTTGTCCGATTAATCTGTTTGACATCTTGTACAGGTCACAGAAGTTAATTCCACTTACTTTTGCCGTAATTCCATTCAACTCATCTTTATTTCTATAGCACTTTTTACAATGTAGATTGTGTCAGAGAGCAAAGTCTCATAGCCCATAGACCTGGGGTGTCTAAACTTGTTCCTGGAGGGCCGGTGTCTTGCATAGTTTAACTCCAACTTGCTTCAACACACCTGCCTGGAAGTTTCTAGTATACCTAGAAAGAGCTTGATTAGCTGGTTCAGGTATGTCTAATTGGGATTGTAACTAAACTTTGCAGGACACCGTCCCTCAAGGACTGAGTTTGGGCACCTCTGCCATAGACGCAGCATTAGAAACACCTCGCATAAGGTTTAAAGAGCTCCTATTATGGGTTTTTGAAAATAACCTTCCATGCTGTGTGTAACACAAGTGAGTGAGAACATCCAGCTGAGATTTAAATCTAAAAGTGCACCTGTTTAAATCTACTAATTCTTTAATGAAATAGTCAACTCTGAGTCGAATAAATGAATCATGTTGGGTTCAAATCTTTTGCTTTAACGCATCGACGTTGATACGGTTCATCCCCAAATATGTAGTGCCGGTTCCGGTAAAATGTAAATGTACCTTTCCCTTCAGACACTAGTTGAGCGCGGGGGTTCACAGGACTGATCATGACACCAAGATGATGATCACTGATAGATGGTGATTCGGCAGTACCACAGTATAGACAACCTATTGTTGTGTGTGTTCCTGTGATTTTTCAGATTTTTGATACAATAACCTACACTGCAACGTGGGATTCATCTGCCGTTTAATATTAAAGGAAGGAGTAGCATATCTCTCAGGTTAAATATTTGTGGGGCTATTCATACATTGCGTCTAAAACCACGTTGAAAACGTGACACATGCTTCTTCCTTTACCGATTTAAATGTGTTTTTGAACTCGTGATCCTCTGCCTTTTATCTTTACTATAGCCACCATCAGCTGTTCCTCGCATGTGGGGCGCGGTCAATTTTCTAAATAGTTCAACTTTTGCCACTGTGTGGATTAATACTGAATGCGTGTCTTTGTTATTACTTGGGGTTAGGGTTAAAAGTAGAGTAAAATGCTGATGTTTAGCTGCATTGCTTTATTGCATTCCTGCATTGGGCTCTCACATACTCTCTGCTACTTCATAACCATGGTAGGCATTTCTCTCTGTCTTGCCCTGAACCCAGTCGAGCAATTACAACAGACTGGATCATTGGACCAATCACAGCAGATTAGCCTTAAGCAAAGGAGGGGTTTGGGAGCAAATACATTTCTGAAGAAATCATATGGGAGCCCTTGTGATAATTAGATAAAAATAAATGCATATTATTATTCAATTCAATTCACCTTTATTTCTATAGTATTAATGTAGATTGTGTCAAAGCGGCTTCACATAGAAGATTAATGTAAATTGAAACAGTGTCAGTTCAAGACAATGTAAGTGTTTTTTGACATTGCATGCATATCAGTCTGTTGTTGGAGACCCCCAAAACCAAAATATGACCTTTAATAATGCAAAATAGAGGTGGTTTGTTTTCCAAGTATAGTCTGTTCACTCTGCGGCCATATCAGCATTGTCTCCTGGCAGTTCTTCCAAGAGAGTCCTATCCAAATGAATGGGTAAATCCTGAAATCTCATGAACTGCTTGCTAACCTTTTCTTATCATTTAATTTACAAATTTCAAATCATCAACAAAAGCTGACAAAAATAGTCCCATTGTTTTTAAGCTCTAATTGATATTACAATTTATGATATCTAGCTCTATTTCAGGTTTCTCAGCAGTGGAAATCATCATAGTTGGGTAAGAGCAGTGAATGTGAGAATACCGCAGATAAATTTTTGTTCACCATTTGACACTGTTCACGATTTATGATGGGATGTGATGTGATGATGTTTCTTCGGTCAGAAGCAATGCGGACAGGGATTGCCATAATAACAGAAAAGTGAATCTGTACAGACCCCTCCCCCAAAGAACTGCCAGACTATGAAGATTATGACTTGGCTATTATGACTGGAAGGTGGGACTTCCTTCGCTGTGGTGGCCATACTGAGCGTTGCACTTTCCCCTATTAAACCAAATGACTCAAAGGTTGCTTTTTGATGCACTAAAAATGAACTCGTACAAGTCATTGGTTTGATAAATGCATTGTTAGTCAGCCACATCTTTTGGGTTCATTCGTGTAACCTTATGTAAACATTGTATTTTATCCCAGGTGTATTTTAACTGCTTCCACTTTTACAATTAAAAAAAAAAGTGGAAGTAGTTACAGTACACCCAGAGTAAAATACAATGGCTATCAAGGTTTATATTGCATTTTATTCCATCCGTATAATCAAGCTCATTTTCTTCCACCTGAATAGCATTGTATGCTGAGCCTCAGTTCAGTGTCTTTAATTTCACACAGAGACAATTAGATTAGATCTGCATACACATCAGGAGTTGTTCTTATGAAGAGGTCCTCATTTAGAAATTGTGCACCAGCAACTAACACCACAGTTGACTGACGCATGATAACCATACTCTTTTTAGCTGGGCAGAGGCAGGTGTTGTGAAGTAAATTATCTAGATTTTAAAAAGACAGACCTTTTGTTAAGAATCCACAGTCAAGCCATGTCAAAACACCATTCTTTTTATTTTATTTTAAAATACTAGCAAACTTTTTTTCTTTCTCTGTTCCCACTTTTTTTTTCTTCATCTCTTCTATAAGCCAACACGCCTCAACCTCTCTTGTGTCTGACTCTAAGTTCCAGTTCCTTCTCTTGGCCCCGGGCTGCGTCCATCTGCCTCCCTGTGCACTGATCCCTCATTCGGCATGACTGTGAAATTAGGGCCTGGAATGGAGAGAAAGGGCTCTCTTTGGTCTTAATGTCTGTTGGAGGGAAAGAAGGGAGAAAAAAAATAGCAGGTAGCTGGCGTAGGTCAGTGTTATGAATGCTGGGCAAACAAAATAACAGGGTTAAACCACAGATAGCACGGGAGTAGTCCAAGAAAAAGAGCCCAAGCTTTAGGGGGGGCCTTCCAGCCAGTTTTAGTCTCCGAGGGCATCATGTTGGGTCTGAGTGATAAAATGTTCTACTACAGTCTGGGCTGCCATATGTGGAAGTGTGTGTGCATTTTAAACACCCCGTTTCGATTGGAGCTAGTTGACCTGTCATGCCCCCCCCCCCCGGGCTAGCAGATCTCTACAGCTGCTCGGTTCCTTGAAAAGCATCCTGGAATGAAGTGGATCTAGATCTGGTCCTTCAACCCCCCCCAGATTGCACCCACATTATCTGATCCGTCTGGCTGCGAGTTGGCCAGAGGGAGGTTGGGGAGGTTGTTGGCTTGGACTCTGTGAGAAAAAAAAAACACACACGCAAGTCTAAGAGTCACGGCCATCTTCCATCTGTCAGTGGTCGATTGGGACGCAGGGGGAGAGGAGGGGACGTGCTAAGCGGCTTCCCCATTGGCCGTGCCAGTCCAGTGGTGTGTGTGGGACTCCGCCAGCTCCGGCGTGACAGCGGGGGCAGGCCCGCTGGCTGCTGATTGGCAGCGATAAGTGCCGGGCTGCTGGGGTCAGCATATGGCAGGGCGTGATAGCGGAGAGAGTGGAAGAGCTTTGGGTCATAGCCTCCTTCCTTCTGACTCTGGCTTTTTCCAAAGGCAACTGAGCTGATGGAAGCAGCAGGCCAGCGCTTCCCCTTTTGTCCCCATGCTTGAGCGGCCTGTGCGCACACACAAACTCGGCATAGCCACAGCCAAACGCCTAACGGGCAGTGCTGCCACACACTGCCAGCCTTCACAATAGGCCCTATTGTGTCCTAGTAACAGCGTGGATTGCTGGTGTGTGTGTGTGTGTGTGTGTGTGTGTGTGTGAAGGGGGATGGAAGGTTGCACTATTCACTAATTGTCCTGTCAATGCCAAAAAGGGGGTGGAACAGATTAAGGTGGGGGGTGTCGTAGGGTCAGTGCTTAATTGCTTTCGCCATTTTTCGTTCTCTTTATTTTGTGCATTAGTAATTATCATAACTGTACAAGCGACACCCGTCAATGTCCATGTCAGTGTTTTGTTTGGTTTTTTTCCGTCACAGTTCACCTCAGATGGCATTAGTATGTCTATCAATCACTAAACTTCTCTGCTGTTTTGACCTGTTAGCACCGACAGCTTCATCCTCCAGACTTTTTTTTTCCAGTCAGTCAAACACAGGCTGTGTGTGTGAATGAGTGAGGTGCAGGGTGTGTTAACCAAAAAAAAAAAAAAAACATGTTGTTGTGTGGCCCCCTCCGGCTCGGGATAGATTGGTAAACAACAGGCTCCCTGGGGGTGCATGGCGATAGGGAATGTGGGTCTGACTCTTACGAGGTGTTTAGGATGCGCTGCAGGCTTCTCACAAGGAGTTTGTGGTCAGTGTAGCAGAGAATCACTCGTCTGTCCATCCATTCATCTCTAACTGTCTACCTGTTCGACTGTGGTTTGGTCCATCTGTCATTCTATCTGTCTGTCGTTCTATCTACCTGTCTGTCTGTCTGTCTGTCTGTCTGTCTATCTATCTATCTATCCATCTATCCATCGATCTATCGATCTATCTATCTACCTATCTATCTATCTATCTATCTATCTATCTATCTATCTATCTATCTATCTATCTATCTGTCTATCTGTCTATCTGTCTGTCTGTCTGTCTGTCTGTGTATCCATCAATCCATTGTTCTGTCTATCTATCTATTTATCTATGTATGTATCTATGTATCCATCTGTCTGTCTGTCTGTCTGTCTGTCTGTCTGTCTGTCTGTCTGTGTATCCATCAATCCATCGTTTTGTCTATCTATCTATTTATCTATGTATCCATCTGTCTGTCTGTCTGTCTGTCTGTCTGTCTGTCTGTCTGTCCATCTAACCATCCATCCAATCTATCTGTATATCCATCTATCCATCCATCCGTGTATTTGTCTGTCTATAAATCTGTCTGTATCTGTCTGTCATTATAGCATTTTTTCTGTTTATTGTTCTGTCTGTTAACGTCTACCATTCTATCTATTGTTCTGTTTTTCTATCATTGTTGCTTTCTCTGTCCTTCTTCAGTAGTTTTAATAGTTTCTTAAGTTACTTAATGTGTTTTAATTGCGCTTCATGTATACTTCAAGCAGTTCAAATTCAAATCAAATGTGTACATCAATTCTTAAAAATTCTTTACTATTCTTTTCTATTATTTGAAACTTACATTTTGACTAATTCTCTTCATTTGAAATGAATCCGAGTTTAATTGTAAATATCAATTGCAATTTTAAGTCCTGCCTTCCTCGGTTTAAATTTGTTCAGTCTAAGAGTTTAAAGAAGTTTTTAAGTGTTATCAGTAATGCCTGACACTGGTAATCTGCACTGGATAAAATAAAAAAATTTTATATAGAGATTTTGTCTTTATACTAGTCCAAATATCTAAAATTACTTAAGTGAAGAAGCATTTTGCAGTTAAAAAAACGTAAAAAAAATAAATAAATAAAAAAAAAAAATAAAAATAAAAACTTTTCCTTAAAAATAATCTTCAAAATAATAATAATTTTCGATTTGAAATAAAACTATTTTACTCACTCAGAGTTGTTGCAGTTTGTTTCACACACAAAACTCACATAACTTAAATGATTTTTTTCTGAAAACAATAAAAAGGTGTTTCCACAGAAAATGTTATTTGGTTTAAATATTTATAAAAACTAAAAAAAAATTGAGGAAGAAAATCATTTTTGCAATGTAATACTAAATTGTGACTAGAATTAACCAAGAAAATGTAGACTTTTTAATGATTGTAAGAAATGAATTCAGAGTGATATACCCTTAAAAAATTCCAGCAAACTCTATTCTCAATAAGCCTGAAGAGGAATCACACAAACAGCTATTTAGGAATATCCTAGAAGGGTTTTATATACTGTGGTCCCTCGTTAATCACAGGAGCTACATTGTAAAAATAGCCTACAAGGTGAAATCCGTGAAGTAGTCAGCTTTAATTTTTACAATTATTATAGATGTTTAAAGGCTGAAAACCCCTTCACTACACACTTTCTACACTTTTGTTAGACAGGCGTTCACATTTTAACACTTTTCTCTCTCGTCTAAAAAGTCATTTAACTTCTACCTTCCTTCAGCATGTCCATAAGTCCAACTTTTTGTGCGACTGTTAGCCTTTTGGGTGCTACAGCAGGTGCCTTTGACAGTGCAAAATGTTTTGTCGACATTATGGGGTTTGTTAGGCAGAAAACTTGCAAACATACAGTACAGCACTTCAGTCACACTGCTAGCGATCAAAGATTTGTCAGTTTGGCAAGCTGAATGCACTGTACATGTGAAACGGCATGGAGGAGATTGATTGACAGTGGTCTACAGCCAATCAGAATGCTGAACACAGTTCGCTATAGAAAAAAAAAAAAACATGTTAAATTGCTCAAACAAAAATCCATGAGACTACAAAAGGTGAACCGTGTTATAGCGAGGGACTACTGTATATAAATTGTAGGATTTTTCTAGTGTTGACTTTGGAGAAATGAAGGCTACCTTTGTTTAAATGTGGAAATCCTGGATGCTAGATAAGTTACAAAAAATAGGGGAGGAAAGAAAATTATCTTCACATCTGATATTATTTAAACCAGTGGATCGATCTGTATAGATAATCCACAGTACTGGATGGACGTCTATCTATTGGCGCATCAAAACCTGCTGAAACGTGTAAGAAGATAAAACAGCTCATGTGCCAATTCAGAGCGTTTCTGCAAAGCTAAATGCGATTTAAAGAATTAATAGCCATGGCATTTGAAAGCCGTGGTGAAAAATCTCAGCACTCCGTAGAACCACAAAATCAGGTTATAGTTTAAAAAAAGACATGCATGGGAGGCAGATGGCAAGCCCACCTTTACTCATTCATACTAATCAGGACCGCCACGTACGTGTAGCTCGGCGTATGTGCGCCTCACTCTGATAGCATTAGCGCTGACTTGTGCATCATGAATGTTAAATAAATGTTGCATTTGCAACGACAGCACGCACATCACTTTTCCCCCCGGGGCGCGGGGACAGGACGCAGGGCGATAAATCGGGCCGGCCGCTCTCGAGGCTGTATTTCATGAGCCCTCCAATTTAGTTTGAGCTGAGATTAATAGGAGTGGCTGTGTTGCTGGAGCCCGGGCCCAGATCAGTGTCTCGGAGCCCCAGGCAACGGTGCATTAGCCTGGGCTATCTCTCCTCTCATCTGCTTGTGCCACACGGAGACATTGGCCGTAATGACGGGGCTATGGCAGCCAGCCGCAGCACCGTGCCTCGCTAATAAAATCACTGTTAGGGCCACGATATCAGCAGGCATCAGATGGAAAAATAAACCGATTAGCCTGCACTTCAGGGCACACATAGATTTCTGTAATTAGACTCTGTAAAACTCCTCAAATTTGATTATTTGTGTGATGTTTTTCTCTGTCACTTTCATGATCTCTTTCTCTCTCCCTCTCCAGCATCAGTGCAGATGTGTTTGTATCGGTGGGTTCTGACTCTTACAGACTGTCATTTTTAAGGCTTATTTTGTGAATTGGTTTGATTGACAAATATTTGATTCACTTTTTTTTTCAGCGTGAACTGATTAGATGGGGGGGTTGAATTACACGATTATCAGGCAGATTTTAGTACTGTGACTTGGGGAATAATGGTGATTTTTATTTATTTATTTTTTAAATGACAATCAGTGTTTGGAGGCAAAAATCTGTGGTTTTCATCTCTTAATAGTGTCATAGTGGATGACTGCAAGTGCTGTTCTTGAGTTATGCAATGAAGGAAAGGTTTTATGGAGCAACAATACTTCTGCATTTATAATGTTTTCTCAAGTTTGTTGATGCTCTTTACAGAAGTCAGATGCTAGTTTTGTGTTCTCAATTACATTATACACATTATTAAAGGTGCAGTATCTAAGTTTGACACCCAGTGATTAAACTAACGCAAGCGCTGGTTGTCAAATTGACGACACCAACAGGAGTGTGCCCGACTATCAAGCCTAAAGGTTGATTTAAGGCTGATTTAAGTCGTTCATTCATTCATTAATTTATTCATTCATTCATTCATATTTTTGTCGGCTTAGTCCCTTTATTAATTCGGGGTCGCCACAGCAGAATGAACCGCCAACTTATCCAGCACATTTTTACGCAGCAGATGCCCTTCCAGCTGCAGCCCATCTCTGGGAAACATCCACACATACTCATTCACACACACACACCCATGCACTACGGACAATTTAGCCTACCCAATTCACCTGTACCACATGTCTTTGGACTGTGGGGGAAACCGGAGCACCCAGAGGAAGCCCACGCAAATGCAGCAAGAACATGCAAACTCCACACAGAAACACCAACTGAGACGAGGCTCGAACCAGCGACCTAGCACCTCCTTGCTGTGAGGTGACAGCACTACCTACTGCGCCACTGCATCGCCTCTGATTTGAGTCGTGTTATAAATAAAAGCAACGGCATATTAAAAGGAATTCTTGTTTTGTAACCAACACCTCAAATTAATATATATTAGAAACGGCTAATAATAAAAAAATAAATAAAAAATAAATGCTAATAAAGTTTGAATGTCATTTTACATGACCTTTGTTGCCATATACTGAAAGCAGCGGGAGATAAAATTAAATAAACCTTTTGGTATTGAACTGTAGAACGGTGACTCAGTGCAAGCCAACACGTATAAGTGGTTTTGCATGTACATTTAATATTGTTAAAAGGTTTAAATACAATAATTGGGTTTTAAACCTTACCATTTTGTTTGAGTGCAGTAAGTGCACTATTCTGTGCTATTAAATGGCTGTATTTACATTTCTATCATGTTTTGTCTGGTGGAAACAGCCAAGTTGCTTATCACTGCAAATCTAATCATGTAGCGGGTTGTCAGGACATGTGATGTCAATGTAACCTGCTCACCTAATGTTTACATTCGTAATATTTATATTATTTGCTAACTAATAACCTCATGTGGAACTCTGAATCTGCATCTCATTTTAGAGTCTACTACCGTTCCCCAGAGGTCACATTTCAGTCATGGATGCCTACTTTGAATACTTTCTGAATGAGTGAATGACATACACTGTTTTCCAACAAGGCAACTTGGGGTGCTGAAATATAATTGGCTAAAGTGGCATTAGATAGGACCAAATAACCAAAACAAAGACTAACTTGCATTTTCAAAGCAGAACATCTGACTTAAGCATTGTTTTTCAGATAAAGCAGCATGTTATTATTATTTTTATAACGGCCCATCACTAATAAACACACACCGGCCAGCCCTGGAAAGAGTTAGTTTGCTGCACAGTCTTGGAAAGTCTCTGTTAAAGCAGGGCGACTGTGCTCTGGATCTGGGCTAAGTGATTTCTCACAGGGTTTGACAGACATGTCCTGACAAAAGCACCTGTGGAGACTCTGCGGTTTGTGGTTTGCTTGAGCAGACTCCTCCGTGCGCGTCCCACCGGGCTGTGTGTGAGGATACGAGAGCCGTTCGGCAGCCGGACAGTGGCTCTCTCTGCGGGACTGCGGATCCCACTCTGGCTTCCTTTTGAAAGGTGCCAATAATGTCCTACAGAGGAATTCTCAGCGCAGATAATAACAACCGCACCATGTGGAGAAAATGACTGATCATGTGTGTAATTAAAACGAGGAGTGTGTGAGATTTGGGACAGTGTTCTCTATGCTCTCGTCAGATACTGTGCCGTGTTAATTTGCAAGGAAAGAGCAGGGAATAGCTGTGATAGTGGAGATATTGGCCGAGTGTCACCCTTATCCTGTCACACATTTGTTTGTCCCAAGTTGCACTGCTGATGTTTTCAAGCACAAATGTCCTTGGAGATGGCCTGCTTTTGTTTGTGTTCTCACTGTATTTTAAGATTCACTCAAACATCTGTTTGGTGCAGTGAATGTGTTGTAGCAAAGACCTGTGCTCTGTTCAGATTAGGCTTTTAAATTCAGGTTTAGTTGAATTGGTGGCTAATAGAATGCTGAATTAACTTAATTTGTATTTATTATTTATATATATATATATATATATATATATATATATATATATATATATATATATATATGTGTGTGTGTGTGTATATATATATTTATGTGTGTGTGTGTTAATATATATATATATATATATACACACACACACATCTATATGTAAATATATATATATGTAAATTATATATTTAAACAACAGTTCTGTCTGGTGCTTGTTTCTGATTGGCTGATAGCCTTGCGATATTCTGCCAGTAACAGCACTCCTATCGCCCCTTCACCCTTGTGTATTACTCCACCTACATACAGCAACAGGCAGAGGACACTCTACAGTTTGACATTGCTGCTGTAGGACAACAAAATGTACTTTTGAGGCTTTTAGGGCGAGAATTTTGTTGTTTATATTGCAGACAGAGATATTAATAATTTCTGATCTGAAATCTGTTGGACAGTACATATGTAAGCCTTACGCGTGCAGTTGTTTTACTACTTGAGATGTATACTATGTGTTGTGTGTGGCTAGTGTTTTAATTTTCATTTACTGTTCAGCACTTTGGTCTGCTGCTCGGTATTTGTAAAGTGCTTTATAAATAAAGTGGAATGAATGAATATCTATACCAAAAAGAAGAAGCTGCATTTTTTATTTTTTATTTCTCATTGGACGCATATTTGATTGAAACCAAAATGAGTAAAACTTATGTCAGGAATTGGTTTTGTCCATCTGTTTTTTATTAGATGTTTAGATTGTTGTTGTTTCCTGTTGGTTGATGTCATGTGAGAATCAAATTTGCTAGCATTTGACATGGGAAGTTGTGGTCATTTTAGTTTTTTGTTTTTTTAATGATAATGGGTGTGGCAGCACGGTGGCTCAGTGGTTAGCACTGTTGCCTCACAGCAAAAAGGTCGCTGGTTTGAGCCCTGGCTGGGCCAGTTGGTATTTCTGTGTGGAGTTTGCATGTTCTCCCTGTGTTTGCGTGGGTTTCCTCCGAGTACTTCGGTTTCCCGCAAAGTCCAAAAACTGCATGACAACCTCTCTATTATGAAAAGTTTTCTCGAATCTCCATTATTAAGAAGAAATGGCGTATATACATCAGTAGGTATTTTAAATTGTTCTTCTCAAACTTCACTTAAGAAAGAATGGAAAAGAAGTTCACTCTGAGGATATTAGGGCCTATGTGAGCAGGGTTTCACCAAGTCAAATTTAAGACTTTTTAAGATATTTTTAAGACTTATACGGGGCTAAACACTATGGATATTTTTTTAATGGCATTGTTGGGCGAATGAAAAAGATTTTAACTTGCCTCATCGAAACAACTTTAATTTAGTTATATTCTAACCACTTATGTTAAATTTGTCAAAACAAGCAAAATCTAGTTTAAATATTTACAAAACTATAATAAACTAAATTTATGCTCAACAGTCTGTCTAAAACACATGAAGAACTTTTAAATAAAAATTATTGTAAGGAAGGTAAATGCACTCTATTTTAGGTAAATAGGAATTAAATATGTAACTTTTGTTAATAGTTTTATTGAGATGGATTATTGGTGATTGGTCGGCCCAATTGGGTAACTTTACACTATCTGACAGAAGTCTTGTCGCCTATCCAAGTTTTAGGAAGAACATATAATAACTTGACATCATTTGGTATCGGAAGTGGCTTATACTATAGGCAAAGGCCAATAGATTACGCTTATTTTACCAAAATAAAATATGATCATGCCTTGATTTTTTTATTATTTAATTAGGACAGTAAGGTCTGACTTTGCTTAGACAAAAGTCTAGTCACTTAACAGAAATAATGTACAGTATAGAATATCGAGTCATGGTGCAGTGGGAAAAAAAAATATGCTTGGACAACTTCATCTCTGCAGTTACTCAAATAAGTTATTAATAAAGTCATCTGAAATGGCAAAGAAAGAGTTCTCACTGTGGCGATCCCTGATAAATAAGGGACTTAGCTGAAGGAAAATGAATGAATGAATGATAATGGGTGTTGAGATAATCATAAAACGTCATAAAAGTAATTTTATCTTGTATAGTGTGTTGTTTTTGCTATTGGTCGATGTCATGTATCACATTACTTTCGAATTCAGATTATTCAAATGATCATACTTCACAAGTGAGCCAATTATAAATAAATAAATATTCTCAGAGGTGATTGTGCTCTGGTGCCACAGTTCTGATATAGTGTCCCAATAATTCTAGTGGTCTACCCAGATGTATTCGCCAGACAGCATGTTTTCAGAGAGGAGTTGTGTGGGGGGTCGAGGTGACTGACATGACTTTGACTTCGCGAAAAGCTTCTCCTCCTTTGGAGAGCTGTGCTTCAGTTCTCCAGCACTGCCTCCGGCTCTGAGAGGGGGAGGGAATCAAATTGGGGGTAGCAGGAGTGATCAATTTGGAGGCTATCAGCACCAGCATGTTCGGAGTGCTGAATTAACACACCACCGGGGACTGTTCCTGGAGCCCACCACGAGCCCTTCACTCCTAATGTGCTAACAAGCTCACTTTTGCTGTCTCTTCAGTGGCAATTTCTCTCTTTCCTTCCAGAACCCGGGAGTTCAGCGCGGTGACAATGAAAAGCTCCGTAGGAGGGGGGGAAGAGGCCAGGAGTATTTTTTCCCCCCTTCTGCCTTTCATCCACAGGGAAAATGAGTTTCTGGTAATGCACAAAAGGCTCTTTTTTATCCTCCTCTCCTCTTGGAGCATGTGATGCTAGAGAGGGCGCAAGAACCCGGCACGCACTCTCTTAAAAGGACTTTCTCCTTTTTAACAAGCCGTCATAAAAAAACACACCACCCATCAAAAATTCAATTACAGTGGATGCAAGGCCCGGGTTATTTGGGTGAATACATGGTGCAAAAAAGAGAGCGGAGGGAAAAAAGGAGAACTGTTTTTCCCTTTACCTCTGTCTTTGTGACACACAAAGAGCATCTGAAGTCAACAGCGGAGAGGATTTGTTGTCTTGGTGACAGGGTGGCATTAGCGGCTCATCTCAGGTTCAGGATGGTGACCGCATGTTGGGCGGCTCTGAGAGGACTATTAAGACGCACAGCGGTGCTGCTCACCATTTGCTCTCGCTGTTTCCAATGGTTGCCCGCTTGTGGATGGACTACCAGCATATAAACTCTGGTCCACATTGCTCTTTATTCTGGCCTTGTGTGTGGAGCAGTGGACTAGAACTTCAGAAAGACACAGGTCAATAATAAACCCTAAGACCCAGATCCTGAATCAGGGTGTTCAAAAGCAAAATATTAGGCTTAAAAGGTCTTAAATTCACTCAAGTTTTGTGTTGTAGGTCTTTTGTTGTAGGTAATGTTCCTCTGTCTATTTTCATTGCCTGACAAAAGTCTTGTCAGTGATCCCAGTTGTAAGAGCAACAAAAAATAACTTGACATCTCGTTGATCATTTGGAAAAGTGCTGAACTGTATCCCATCATCTCAAATACTGCTAAAGACCTATTGGAACCTGCATGGACCCAAGATTCACACAGAAATCAGTCAAGTTTGGTAAAGGAGAAATCATGGTTTGGGGTTACATTCAGTATGGGGCGTGCGAGAGATCTGGATGACAACATGAACAGCCTGAGGTGTCAAGACATTTGTGCTGCCCATTACATTACAAACCACAGGAGAGGGCAAATTCTTCAGCAGGATAGCGCTCCTCCTCATACTTCAGCCTCCACATGAAAGTTCAAAGACGGTCAAGGAGCTCCAGGATTGGCCAGCCCAGTCACCAGACAATGAGCATCATTGAGCATGTCTGGGGTAAGATGGAGGACGCATTAAAGATAATTCTAAAGAATCTTGATGAACTCTGGGAGTCCCGCAAGAAACCCTTCTTTGTCATTCCAGATAACTTTATTGATTAGTAATTTGTTTTATTTTAATAGGTTATTTTAAATTGTTGAAATATGCGTAATCTGGAGGCCTTTGCCTTTCATATAAGCCTCTTCTGATACCAAATCATCAACTAGAAGTCAAGTTATTATATGTTGTTCCTAAAACTGGGATAGGCGACAAGACTTTTGTCATATAGTGTAAAGTTACCCAATCTGGCGGACCAATCACCAATAATCCATCTCAATAAAACTAATAACTTATTAGTTACATATTTAACTCTATTTACCTAAAATAGAGTGTTTTATCTTCCTGACAATAACTTTTGTTGAAAACTTCTCCATGTATTTTAGACAGACTGTTGTGCATGAATTTAGTTTATCATAGCTTTGTAAATATTTCAACTAAATTTTGCTTGTTTTGACGCATTTGAAGTATGTAGTTAAGATATAACTAATTTAACCGCATGTTGGGCGCACTGGCCGTTTAAATGAGGCAAGTTAACATCTTTTCCAGTGGCCATTAGAAAAAAATTGTAAGCATTTAGCCCTGTATAAATCTAAAATTTGCCTCATAATGGTCCTAAAAAGTCTTCAGTTTGATTTGGTGAAACCTTTTGACTATAGGCTCTGATATACTCAGTTCTATTTCATACTTTGTTTAGCAGAGTTTGAGAAGAGAAATTTGAAATACCTAAAGATGCAAATAAGCCATGTCTTCTTGATAACAAAATGAAAACACAAATCAAGTACTACAATTCGCTTGTTAAGTCGTGACAAGTGGAATACTGTTTCCGGTTCAAAGCCGCAACTCATTTGAATTGAGGAATATTTGTTTATGACCACTTTTTAGTCCTATCATACATTAAAGTGAATTTTAAAGTGAATGGTGTACACAACAGTCCTTGAAAATTAAAAATGTAAAACAGGACATTCGTTAGGACCATTGTTATCGTTTGCATCCCTCAAAATGGTCCAAATATACAGTCAAGCCCAGAAAGTATTCATACCCTGTGGCAAATTCTCACAAAATTAAGTTTAAGTGGCCACATTTTATAATAACTACACACTATGAACCATTTATAAAGCATTAGTAAATAGTTACTCATTATCTGTTAAGCAATAACTCTACATTAATAAACGTTAGTAAGCTGTTTATAACTGCAGCTACAAATTCTCTATTCTTGACTTATAAACACATTTATAATGTGCCTTATAATTGTACTTTTATACTTTAATGATTTATTTTTCATTAATAAGTTAAGTATTGCATTATTTACAAACCAGTTATTTAAGCATAGTTTATTGTTTTTAAGATCATTCAGCATGAGTTAGTAAATGATTAATAAACTATTTCAAATTAACTTTTATAATTCTTATTATTCAGGCATTTACTAATAGTTTTGTGACCTAATCTAAAGTGAGGGCTATTTAGGCTTTATAAATTCCTTATAAATGACAGTTAGATCCTCATTTAAATTCTGAACAGGAAAAAAAAGTCGTCATAGTGGGAAAAAAAGCTTTTATTTACATTTGTACAAGTAAAAATTTGCTAGGGTGTGAATAATTTTGTTCTTGACTGTTGTTTTTTTAATAATGATGCTCTTACTCTCAATAATATGTTCAGAACAGATGAAGTCTACAGTCAGAAGCTTTCGATAAATGTACTGCATAGCAGCCATGACTGAATGCTTCAGTCAGTCAATACGAGTGCTATTCTGAGCTCTGTTAACACGGCTGTCAAGACCATCAGCGGCTCCATCACGTTCTGCTTATGCTTGTACTGCTTGCATGTGTCTAATTACGTCGCACCCACAGACACTTTGGCTGGCTGCTTTCTCTTCTCCTCAGCGGGAGCATCGCACCCGCTCGCTCCAGGGTTTGCTGGGGCCCGTCCGCAGGAAACATGTCTGCTGGAGAGAGGAAAAGGCAAACGACAGATCTGCGTGAGTGTTGCGTTTTCTGCTGGAGACGCTCTGTATGTGTGCCACTTCACCGGCAGAAACACCCCCCCCACCCAAAAAAAAAACAAGAGCTGAGAATATCCTCATCCCAGCGAATGTTTTCGTCTTTTGGTCTTATATGTTTTATTTTCTTGCGTGATGCAACATCCGTCATTATCTGAGTGTGCGCTCTTAGTTTACCGGGTTAGAGTTAGTTTATGGGTATGTTATTGGTATATTATACTGAGTTAGGGTAAAGTTATGAATGCAGCAAAGACCATATGCTAGCAAACCAATTAGTCAAAGTCTTCCCCATTAATCAAATCTCTGTATTAAACCATACAGAGATACATCTTCCATTTACTTAATACCATTATATTTCTTAACTGAATATTTGTCAGACTTGTTGGACGTTTTTATAAATAGGGGTGTTACACCAAAGGACAAAAATGTGGCAGTTTTCATAGTGGTGCCAAAAAAGTATAATTTTTTTAAATTAATTTCTGGGAAACAAAAATCTGTCATCATTTACTCGCCCTTCACTAAAACATGTTGAATTAAACACAAAAGAAGATATTTTGAATAATGCTGAAAACCTGTAACCACTGACTTCCATAGTTATTGTTTTTCCAACAATGGAAGCTAGTGGTTACAGGTTTTCAGCATTCTTCAAAATATCTTCTTTTGTGTTCAACAGAATACCGAATGTGATGAAGGTTTAGAACCACTTGACTGAAAGTCTTTTTTTTTTATTTGACTGAACTATCCCTTAAATGTCATGAACTTCATAGTGTGCTTAAGTCACATTTTTGAATGGGGTTCTTTAGCTAATTAACAGGGTATATGCAGGGACTTAAAAAGTTTTAAAATGTCTTACATTTCAAAAACCTTAAATCCACTGAAATGTTGTGTTGTAGATCTTAAATAATTTTAAACGGGTCCTAATTTTCCTATGTCCATGCAAAGCTGTACCCAATCAGGCCAAGACCCATCCAATCGCTAACAATATATTTCAATAAACATTTTAGCATTTAAGGTTTATTTATTTACTCTGTTTACTTATTAGTGTGCTTTTATTATCTTCCTTACAATAACAGATTTTAACTGGGCCATAAAAAAAATCTTTTAGCCTAAAAAAAATGCATAAAAAAAATAAAAAAAGCGTTTAGGCTTGTGTAAGTCATTGATCACTTGTCTAAATTGCATTCATTATGGTCTTAAAATGGTCTTAAAAAGTCTTAAATTTGACTTAAAGAAACCTGTAGAAACCCTGAAAAAAATTCCATGGAATTGGTTATTGAAAATGAGCATGTACAGTACACTGCGTCCCAAGTGGCATAATCACTCTAGTAGGAGAATTTTTGCTTTCAGAATTGAAAATAAATAAAGTAGCTCCACCTCTTCTGTTACTTGAGCAAAACTGTGGTCGTTGAGTGTGTAAAGTATATAACATTCCACACTTCTCTTTACATTTAGTCATTTAGCTGACACTTTTGTCCAAAGTGACTTACAATTGAGGCGATTCAATTAGAAGAGGCAATACACATAAGTGTTAGTTATACCAAATAACTTGTTTGTGCTCAGAGAATTTAGCGCTAGAATAAGTTTTTTTTTTTTTAATGTTTTTAGAGAGAGAGAGAGAGGGAAAAAAGTGCTTCTACAGGTGGTCTTAGTTTTTTCATCGTGGTTGAGGGGCTCTCAGAAGAGATGGGTTTTTAGTTGTCATTTGAAGGATATCAGTGAATTCGTAGTCCGTGTGCTAATGGGAAGATCATTCCACCAGCAGGGAACATTGAATGAAAAGGTTTTGGAAAGTGACTTATAGCCTCTCTGCGATAGGTGCTCACTCCCCCACTAGAGGCTCCTGGAAGGGGTGTAGACCTTCAGGATCTTTTTATTAACGGTTGTTGTTGTGGTTGTTTTTTTTTTTCTTCTTCCTTTTGAGTTTTGTTTGTAGTTTAAATTTGTTTTTATTGGCAAAGGCCTTTAACATCTGGCAAAAGGGACTAACAATGAAAACTAGCCAGGTTTTTAAAGTGCACTTACAGTGGGATAAATATGTATTCAACAAGTCATCTTTTTTTCTCAGAAACCATATTTCTTCAGGTGCCGTTGAGTTGGAAATTTTTTTCTGGATCCAATTCATCATGGCAGGAATGAATTTTGGTATGGCGCCCCACCATGGAAAAATGAATATAGCAGAAACATGTCATTTATACTTCTGGATATTTATTGGGGTCGTTTACCTTGCTTATTGGTTAAATCTCCCCGTCAAGTACAGTAATTAAATGATAAAAATACAAAAAAAATACAATTCCTTGTACAATTTTAAAGTCATTATACAACCACAGGCATCAAAAACAAACAAATACAAACCCAACATTGCATATGCTGTGATGTGACCATTGCGAATGATCACATTGCAATATCGATGCTGAAACTATATATTGTGCAGCCCTACTTCATTTCTCCAGTGACGCAACATTCAGTGTCATCCGAACTCATGCGCTCTTGGTTTACAGAGTTATGAATGCAACGAAGACCATATGCCAGCGAACTACTTAATCAAATCGTTCCCCATTAACAGAATCCCTCCGTTTTTAAACCCATACACAGAGACATAATCCAATCCCTTCCATTTGCCCAATACCATCATTTTTCTTAACCGAATAACACAGACAGTAAGATGTCAATTGATACCCAGTGTCACCATTCGTAAAGCAATGACAGCTTTGTAATGCGGTTTACAGAGCAATGGGAGAATTGTTAACCCATGGCATCCTGGCTAACTGTTTGACCACGCTGTATTGATGTGTTTGTGTTGCTGTTTTGAAATCGATGCTCCATGTTTGTTTGACTTTAACTCGCATCTGTCAGCTATGAAGAGAGGGCCAGATATCTGGAGACGATAGTCCAACATCACTTGGAGCCCACGACATTTGAGGACTACGCCGCTCGTGTCTTTTGTCCTGCGCCTTTCCACTATCTTCCGTCTGAAGCAGGTGGGCGATTGTTGAATTAATGAATGAAATGATCATGTGATCTGTCAATGTGCACTGCTCACCATTCACAATTACATCAAGTTACAGACTCTCTGACCCTAAAGGGTTTGTTCACACCAAAATCATCCTCATGTCTTTGCAAACTAATGAGAAATTAATTGATCTTCAGAACACTAATTGAGATACAGTTGAAGACAGAATTATTAGCACTCCTGAATTATTAGTATATATATATAGTGCTTAGCATAATTGAGTACACCTAGTTTAGAAAATGAATATTTGTATCCATTTCTTAGTAAATATAGGCAATATATTTTGGTGCATTTAAACAAAACAGATTTATTAATATAATATTTATTAACATATATTTTAGTCACCAAACATACTCAGAAATTTAAACACAATACAATTAAATTCAAGCAAAATATTACAAATTTTCAACCTACAAAATTTCAATTCAATTGTTCAATTATTTTGTTTCTCTTGATTTTTCTTCTTTTTTTATTTGTGTTTAATATGTTTCTATAACATGAATTTGGCTGTACCGTTATCGTAAGTTATTTTGTTAGATAAGCTCCAGATTACGCTTCAGTACTGACTAATCTATTGTACAAATATAATAATATATAATATAAATATAATATATTGTATAGCTTCTTATTAAAAATATGAATTTAAAATATAGATTTGTGAGGGTGTACTTATATATTGCTGAGCACTGTATGTTTATATATATATATATATATATATATATATATATATATATATATACTGTTGCAAAGTTAAAAATATGGATGAAAAATTGCAAAAAATAAAGTGTATGAAATAATTTGAACACAACTAAACTTTGCATTTATGCATTTTACGTTTTGCTATTGACCAAAGTCAGACCACATCTATATTTCAGGTATTTCTGCATGAGTATGTCATACAGTAATGTACAGAATTATAATCTCTCTTTCATATCTTTCCCCCAGTTCCTGTTTAACGGAAAGAAGATTTTTTTTTCAACACATTTTAAAGCATAATAGTTTTAATAACTCATTTCTGTTTTCAATTTAAACTTTTATCTTTGCCATGAAGACAGTACATAATATTTGACTAGATATTTTTCAAGATACTAGTATTCAGCTTAAAGTAGAATTTAAAGGCTTAATTAGGCAGGTTAGGGTAGACATAATCATTGTATAATGTTGGTTTGTTTTGTTGACAATCAAAAATTATATTGCTTAAGAGGGCTAATAATACTGAGCTTAAAATGCTTTTAAAAATTAAAAACTGCTTTTATTCTAGCCGAAATAAAACAAATAAGATTTTTTCCAGAAGAAAAATTATTATAGGAAATACTGTGAAAAATTCCTTGCTCTGTTAAACATCATTGGAAAAATTAATATCCGAATGAAAAGCGGTAGCGGTCGGCAACTCTGGTGTAATTTGAATCTAACTATTGTTAGTTGTCTAACAATATAGCGTTCACGAGTACCGACGTTATTTCTTATTGAGCACTAGTATAGTCAGTGCCCACGACTGTTACACATGATAAACACATGGACCTGTGCTTTCTGCACGTGCCTTTTATTCATACAGTCTGTACACACTCATCTGCCTAACGGTCCTCAGAACGGGCTTTACCCTGCAGAACAAAGTGAATGTGAGATTTTGGAAATAAGATCTAAATTAAATTCAGCAGGAATGGTCGGGTAGAAAATTATTCTAAGGGAGCAGCTGGTGAACAAAGACTGAATATACAGCGGGAGTGATTGGGTGCGGAATAAAACCTTGCAGGAGCTAGATTATAACAACAGTCCCCACACAGACCTCTACTTTTGACTTCCACTGTATATCTCCTGAAAAATTAAGAAACTCATTTTAAAGCTGCCATTTGTTACATGGATTTGTCATTAACCTGGAATTAAGCGAAGAACCATATATGGAAACTTCATTGAAACTGATTACAATATAATTTGTTTTTAGGTCATAAAGGTTTAAATGTCTTGTAATAAACCCCATTAACACTCTAGAAATTTTTACAAAGATTATTTTAATCAGTTCCCTCTATAAAGTGTTATTAAGTACATTGAAGCTACTTTTAACTTGTCTTTAAAATGTTTAATAATGTAAAAAAATATAAGCTGAATCACTTTATCAAACCAAATTAATCAACTTATCTATTTCTCAGTTTTTACTGTATTTATAAGGTAATCATATGAGTAAAATGTAAATGTTTAAAAATGCCTGCTTGCTTTTCTTTCAAATTAAAAAGCCATCTTGAAACGATAGAAAACGTCAGATAATGACTGTCAGTGAGCTGCGTTTTGGTCTGAAGCTTAAGCAGGTTTTTCACATGCACAGTTAGTACAGATCTTTATTTTAGTAAAAGGATAAATTAAGAATGCCCTTGATAGGACAATATAAAGCCAGAGTTTTGGGTAAAGAGAGTTTAAATGGAGCCACAGAAATATCTCAGATTTATTTAAACGTATCATTTGTATTCTGGAGAAGAACAAAATATTTCAGTTGACATGAGGAGGATTTTTTTCTGTGGTGAACAACCTTTTGAAGTTGCATGTGTCAAAGCTCAATCTCACTCACTCACTATCAATCACCAATTTTTTTTAAGCATTTGGCAAACACTTCATCAACTTCAGTTGTATTCAATCTATACATACAGTACCATAATGAAGTTTGGGGTTTTTCAGTATTTGTTAAAGTGTCTAATGCTTACTAAGGCTGCATTTACTTGATGAAAAACACAGTTTAATAATAAATATTCGGTGATATAAATATTACTACAACTTAAAAACAAACTGGGGGTAATAATAATGGTAAAACCAGTTGTGTTGCTTAATAGTTCTATAGAAACAGATTCTTTAAAGGGCACCTATGATGATAATCATCTTTTGTAAGCTGTTAGGACAGAACTGTGTGTAGGTATAGTGTGTCCACAGTCATATTGGGGTGATATAAAGACAATAAGTCTCTTTTTTTCCCCAAAAATATTTGATGCTAAAATAGGATCCAAGTACCTCCTATTTTGAGGCCCACTGCAACGGAACGTCGGAGTGCGATTTCCCCGCATTGTTTCAGAAAGACTTAAATAGACCCCTCCCAAATGCATCAAATAAACTTCCCTTTTACTAGTGACTTTATTTGAGCTTCATCCGTGTTTGTCTCTATCACTGACTGCTGTTTATCTGGCGTAAAGCAGGAGAAGCTGACACATGTGGAAATAGTGGGCGGGGCGAATCAGTTTATTTGGATTTAAAGCCACAGGCTACAAAAACAGCTACATTGTCCTCAGACATCAAAAGGGATTCTACATTACATAATAAATAATCTGATGGGTAATTTGAGCTGAACATTTACAGAGACATTCTGGAGACACCAAGGTCCTATCTTGGAAAAGGGGTAAAATAGGTGCCCTTTAATGATTGGAAAGTTTTTTACATGTTTGTAATGTCTCTATTAATGCATCATTGCTGATTTGAAGTACTATTTTCTTCCAAAACAAAAATCTTACTCACCCCAAACTTTTGAATTGAAGCGCATTTCAAGATGTTCTTTAGTTTTCTGGGAATGAAACTAAAATGCTTGGAACTCCCAGTGTCATGCTCTACAACTGAACTACAGAAACACAAACCTTGACCCAAACAGAGTTCAGAAATATCGCAATGCATTTTTTTTAACAGTAAATAAACTATTGACCTTTTCACAGCAAATCACATACTGAGAATTTAAAAAAAAAGTTCATATCAAAGCTTTTCATTTAAGAAGACTTGCTGCATGCCTCTGCACACATTCATCACTTTTGGGGTTCAGTCATTGCAAAACAGCTCCTTTTGATCTTAAAAGCAGTCTTTTGTTTTGTGGAGATGTTTTTAGATCCAAAGCTGTTACTCTGGCTTTTGTGTTGGGCTCCTGGTACCTTTCTAAACACAAAATATTATTTTCTTTTCTGTATTTTCCTTTTTCGTTCTCATTTTATTTGTGTTGTTTTTATTTTGTTTATCTTATGTTTCCCCTTCAGATCATAATCTATCACTTGTGTATATCTAAAGGTAAGATTCCTGAGGATGCCGTACACTGAAGCTGCCTGATTGTCTTATGTTTTGTTTGGCTTGTAACAATGTTATGAGCTCCTTCTCTTTTTGCTTTATCTTGTTTGTTCGATTCCTTTCTAGACTTAAATACGTTCCCTTCTTTTTCCTTGTGATCTCTATTTGGTTCGGTGGGGGGGAAGTGCATCATTCATTGCATGGCATGTTCACACCAGATCCCTAACATTGACCAATGAACATCTATACGCCTCAGTCATGTCTTTGTATGGCATGATCTCACAGCTTCACTTGATTCCTTGTTTCCTTATGTCATATTTCTGTCTGTCTGTCTGTTTGTGTAAATGTTGAATGGAAGAACCAGAATGGTACAGTAACTGCTCTCCTTTAGATAATAGAGCTTTTGTTCTGGATGTAATTGTACTCTTATAAGCATTTTAGTTTTTTTACTCCAAAAATGACAATTTATTTACTATTTTCACACGCTTGAGTGGCTAAAAACCTTCGAGTTTGTTTTTTTTCCTATTGAACACCATAGAAATTATATTGAGAAATGCTGAAACCCTTAACGTCCATAGTAGAATAAAAAAATAACTTTGGAAATCAGTGGTTACAGGTTTAGCCTTGTTTGTTTTCAACAAAGGAAATAAAGAAACTCAAGCAGGTTTTGAACAAATGAAGTTAGATTTTATTATGACAGAGTTTTTATTTTTGTGTGTACTAGCCCTTTAATGGGATGATATGTAGAAATCACAAAAATCCTTGTTAGCGATACTGGTGGTTGATTGGGGTACTGCAGCTTGTGTGTTACACTTGTGTAACATCTAATAGATGTATATAATTAATTAGAAGTCAATGTTATTTCTTTGTTTAGAAGTAAAATATAGGTCAGAATTAAATAATATTAATTGATCCCTTTGGAATTCTTAGTTTCTCTGGGTTTACAGTTTATAAGTTTGTGTTTGAGTAAAATACTTTGTGGTTGTTATGCAAAATACTTATGACATTTATCCTAAATTTAAAATTTTTGATGACTAAAATGTAGCAAAATTTTTAGGCGTAAAATTGTCATAAGAAAAAGTATTACATTTTTACATGTTTGTACTCATTTTAGTCGACACAATACCAGTGTTTTACCTTAAGAAGTGGTAAATATGGAATGGTCCTGGAAAAATGTTATCAGACCTTTACAGACTAATAAAAAAATTGTTAACATTTTACTTAAATATGTACACAAATTGTGTGTATATATACAGTTTTGCTGAAAGTTTGCATACTCCCTGAATAATTTTTTAACGTGAATAATTGAAACAAAATAAGAAATGCGAGTTATTTTTTATTTAGTACTGTCCCAAGTAAGATATTTTACATAAAATATGTTTACATATAGTTCACTACACAACAATCTAGCTGAAATTATTAAAATAACTCCCTGCAAAAGTTTACATAACCTTAGTTTTCCTCTTTGTGAAGAGTTAGGGTGAAATCTTTTAAACAGGTTGAAGATGTCAGATTTTTTATTTTTATTTTGTTAAAATATCTTTTTTTCCTTCGGAAGTAACAGAAAATACTTGGATTCATCCCAGAACACAAATTAGGTGCAATAAGGTATATGCACAGCTAGTGTTTCTTCCCATACCGATAAACTTCTGGTGAACGGTTGATGTCACCATTTTCAATTTTAGAAGGTTTCTTCTACAGCATTGATGTTGTAATGTAATTAAAATATAATCAGTTAAATAGGTTCAGCATTCATTTAGTTGTTCAAGCATGAAACAAGATGAAAAATCGTTTACGTGCACGCAATCGTCAGGATTAGCTGGCGAGTGCAGAAACGCAATTGAAAATACAGGGTTAAAATAAATGTTCATATTTTAAATAAATGGCAAGGAAATTTTTATTTAATGCAGTGCTTCTTGTACATTCTGAGACCCACTTTATATCCTATATATATATATATATATATATATATATATATATATATATATATATATATATATATATATATATATATATACATACATACATACATACATACATACACATCAATCAGGCAATGTAGATCGTTGATTTAAAAAAAAGCAGACCTTATACGTGGCAATTTTGCTTGACCCAGGTTACTAAAAAATTAAAAGTCCTTCTGCATATACCCTATTTAGCTTGATCTTCAGATTACGATTCTTCAGATAAACTTTTAGTGTAAGTGTGTATATACTACCTTACAATAGTCTTGTCGTCGATCCCAGTTGTAAGAGCATCAAATAATATCTTGACTTTTCATTGATCATTTGGAAAAGTGGCAGAAGGTAGATTTTTCTGATGAATCATCTGTTGATTTTCATCCCACTCATCACAAATACTGCAGAACACTATTAGAATGCACATGGAGCCAAGATTCCCACAGAAATCTGTCAAGTTTGGCGAAGGAAAAATCATGGTTTAGGGTTACATTCAGTATGGGGTTGTGCGAGAGATCTGCAGTGTTAATGACAACAGCCTGAGGTACCAAGACATTTGGGCTGCCCATTACATTACAAACCACAGGAGAGGACAAATTCTGCAGCAGGATAGCACTGCATACTTCAGGCTCCACATCAAAGTTCCTGAAAACAAAGAAGGTCAAGATGCTTTAGGATTGGCCAGCCCAGTCACCAGACATGAACAAAGAATTTTGATAACCTCTGGGAGTCCTGTGAGAACTCTTTCTTTGCCATTCCAGATTTATTAATAAGTTATTTGAGTAATCGCAGAGATGTATGGATGCAGTTGTCCAGGCTCATGGGAGTCATACACATTATTCATTATTTGTCCACTGCACCATGACTTTATATTCAGTACTGTACATTATTTCTGTTAAGTGAAAAGACTTTTTTCCAAGCAAAGTCTGACCATACTGTTCTAATTAAATAATTAAAAATCAAGGAATTATCATATTTTATTTTGGTGAAATAAGCGTAATCAAGAGGCCTTTTCTTTTCAAATAAGCCCCTTCTGATACCAAATAATTAACTAGAAGTCAAGTTATTATTTGTTGTTCCTAAAACTTGGATAGGCGACAAGACTTTTGTCAGGTAGTTTTGTATATATAAAAATTATTTAAACATCAACATTTATTGTGTGGATAAATAAATACTTCACAGCCCATGCATGAATCTGTATTAAAAAAATATTAATAGTGTTACATTATATTATCATATGCATAAACACATTTGGCCTACAGAAGTCACTCCAATTCAAATCACCCAACCCCCCTAAAAAAAAAGGTTGACATGAAGTTGCAGCATCTTTTTCAGTGAGACTGATGTCGTTTTCAGACTGTAGTTCATAGTGAGTGCAATCAGACATTGTGTGTGTGTGTGTGTGTGTGTGCGTGTGCGTGTGCGTGTGCGTGTGTGTGTGTGTGTGTGTCTGTGTGTGAGATCAGCTCTTGTATTTTCTGTGCACCTGCGACTGATTTCCCTCTCACTCTGCTTTATCTTTATCTCTTCTTCTCTTTTTCATATTTTTCCCTCTGCTTCCACTTACATCGGCATCACTTTGCATCTTTCTTGTCTCTCTTTCATCCTTTTTCCCTCAAATCCTGCCTGTCATCCTCTTTTCTGTCCGTCTGTCTCATCCAAGAGAGAAATGCTGTGATTTTTCTGCCCCTCCCTAAACCTCCACTAGAAAACATTGGGCTCACCAAGGTAAAGGGCAAAGGCTTGAAACGGAAGGTCTTTCACGCTAGCTGTGAATGGTATGCTGGAACTGAAAATGGCAAAGTACCGCCTTCTTTATGTTTGTGTGTGTGTGTTATTTTTCCTCTTTTGTAATGTAGTTTGTGTTGCGATATGATAACTTGCACCCCTGTTGGGCTCCTCCGAGGGCCGAGGTGTCAGATCTCAGCGTTGATTAGTCCCAGCTTCTCTCGTGACTGGCTCTGTAATGTTCACCCACAATGCACTGGGGCATTAACCTCTCACACTTGTTCACACTTACTTTGCTCACAGTTGGCTATTCTGGCTTTTATGTACAGTGCAATTAAAAAATGTGGTAACACTTTACAATAATGTCCCAGTTGCTAGCTTATATGAGCTGTCAGGGAAAGTGTTTATGAAATGTTATTCATGTAAAGTCCAGTTTATTTATTTGTTTTTTTATTTATTGTGCTTGGGTGAACATGAACTTATAATGAAAAGTTGTGTTTATTATTGATTAACATTAAAAAGGACTGAATGCACTCTTTATTTATTAACACTTATTTTGTTGTCAAATTAAATTGAATAAAATTACATTAAATGCAAATAAATCATATTGAGTTAAAGAAAAAATCTAATACTTTATATATATATATATATATATATATATATATATATTGATGAAATTATGGGCCATCATTCAGCTTAACAAACATTATGTAAAAATTAAACAATATAGAATAACCTGTACTGTTTAAATACAGTAATAATTAACTGTTTTATGAATAATAGTTATAACTGTTAAATATACAATAATAGTGATAGAATTTCGTAATAATAGCAAAATAAATATATGTATATGTTTGAGCAATATCATTTGAGTAGCAGTGCGAAATGGCTGTATATCAGTTTTGGTGGGAGGCGTGTGCTGACCGAGTGTGATATTGCGTTTATACAACAGTTCGACAGCAAAATCATGGATATAAAAAAAGAAAATCAAACACGGAGAGTCTCAAAACCCTTTGTACGAGGAACTACTTTCTTCCGCCATTCATTCATACCTGCAGCTGATGTCAGAACAGAAGAAACTGTTGCCAGTTCACAAGCGTCACTTTAGAGCTAGTGTTTGAATAATTCTCTAGCGTGAAATGATGACAAAACAGGTGATTTTGGCCCCATTTTAGGATTATAAGGCTGAATGTCATGAAATGCCATCAGTCTACAGTGATTTCCCAGTATTTTTCTATTTCAATTGAGAGATCACTATAATTAACCTTGAAAAAAACTAAACAAAGCAAACACTACCCAATTACTATGGTAAAGATACAGCACTACAATATACAAAACAGAGAGAGATAGACTTAGAATGTCACTTACCTGACTTATAATGATTTGTTCAGCTGTAGTTTGAAACTTGCATTGAGAAAACGCTGCGTTTTTCTTCCTCTAAGGACTTATTATGCGGTCTCTGTCGGCATCCTTTAGCGTTACTTCAACCGTCCCTTTCTTTGGTCTGCTCAGACAGGCTGATGGCAGCAGATTCTCTGAATCTCTCAAATTATAAATGTTTAAAATAGGCACTATCCTTATAAATAAACTGCATAGCTGCAAGACAACTAAGTTCTCTACTAAAAAAGCCTGAAAAGTTTATTATGTTGTCCAACAACTGCAGTATTTTTCTAATTGTAGAATTGCTTGTTGCTGTATGTGGGTGGAGTAATACACAAAGGTGAAGAAGCTGTACGAGTCAGCCGATCAGATTCAAGAACCAGACAGAATATTGTAATATTAAAAATACTTATTGTATATTATAGTTTTAGAATTAGTTTGGATACTTTAAATCCCCTTTTCATCTTTGGCCAACATACTACAGCAATAACAATAGATTATGTATAATTGCATGCAACTAACCCTAAATCTAACAAATATTAAAACAAATATTTTGGTTCTAGCTAGTTAATGCATAAATTTCAGCAATGGGACCTTATTTTAAAGTGCTGCCATTTGAACACAAGTCTCACAACAGTAATCACAGCAGTAATCGCTGGAGAGGTTTATCCCATTCCAGTGAGAGTGAAACTCACAACGAGTCTTAAGAAAAACTATAGGCATTTTTTCCTTCCATCAACCCAGTATTTTATATCCTAATCCACAAACCCAAGGAAAATGTAGCCCTGTATTTAGAACACGTGAGAAGATATGTCACTCTCAAAAATGTCAGCTTATTTCAACCCAAATTGAGTAAAATATGGACGAACCCAAACATCAGGTTATATTTGGTCCTATTAATTTATTTTAAAAATTATAGGAGTCGGTGACACGGTGGCTCTGTGGTTAGCACTGTCACCTCACAGCAAGAAGGTCACTGGTTCGAGCCCTTGTTGGACCAGTTGGCATTTCTGTGTGGAGTTTACATGTTCTCCCTGTGTTGGCATGGCTTTCCTCTGGGTGCTGTGGTCTAAAGACATGCGCTACAGGTGAATTGAGTAAGCTAAATTGGCTGTAGTGTATGGCTGTAAATGAGTGTGTATGGATGTTTCCCAATTGTGGGTTGCAGCTGGAAGAGTATCTGCTGTATAAAACATATGCTGGATAAGTTGGTGGTTTATTCCACTGTGGTGACCCCTGATAAATAAAGGGACCAAACCGAAGAAAAATGAATGAATAATAGGAGTTGGGTTAGTCCCCTATGGACCCTTTTCACAAGACTCGTAACACGTTCAGCAGCCATCAGCATCTTAAATTCTCGAAAGTTTTAATATTTAGATTTTTTTTTTTTTTAAATGTATGAGTATTTCTATATATTTATATGTGTATTAAATGATCTTTGTATCAAATTTCAAAAAACGCATTGCGAGATGTTTCTAATGCAGCGTCTATAGGGAAAGAAGTTGTTCTAAAGTTGACGTTGTTCTCCCTTCCGGCTGCCGTCTTCCGTCTCACACTATTTATTTAATTTTTCTGAAAGATTTGTTAACACCATCGTGGAGTTCTTTTATTATTTTAGCAAATTGGATTGTAAAAAATCATTTGTACTCTCCTATTCACTGCACTCTACGTTTTCACAAACTATGATTACGGAATAACCCAGAAATGTGAAAAGGGTTCATCACAACTCGAATTTAATTGAAATAACCTGACATTTTCTATATAGAACAGTGTTTACCATGTGTGAAAGATGTATAATTGTGACATTCTGATCTTTTCTCCACCTTTTCGTCCCGAACAGGCTCATGCCTCGAGAGTCAGCTGGCAGAAAGTCCAGCAATGCAGGTCGACGGGAGCGACTTAGCCTCGCCAATGTCACCTCGTGCTAGCAAGAGCCGGATGTCCATGAAGCTCCGCCGCTCCTCGGGCTCCGCCAACAAGACTTGACCAGAGTGAACAAAAGCACACACAACACATCTTCCAACAGGACACTCCATGCCAAACTCCGCCCACTGCACTGTCAGACAAGCCACACCCTCTCGCCTGAGGTAACCACGCCCCTAATGATGTCTGGCTCCTCCCATTCAGAGCCAGAAAGAACAACGGAAAGGTTTATTTTTGAACGCTTCACTTTTGCTTCCTCTTCAATGACTCTGAGTGATCGTAGATAACACACACACACACACACACACAAATCATGCCATCGAATCAAACTTGACCTTTTATATTTGTACAGGGGATTGACTATTTGACGGCGACGTTCGCAAAGTGTTTGCAGATTTACGCTGAGACTTTAGCACGTCTTTCCGCATATTTCTGTTTGTTTTCACTCCATGTTTTTATAACGTTGACGCTCACGTTTGTTTGTTTTTCTTTATTTGTCTTTTCGCATCACAGTTCATCGCAATCTGTAAATTTAGTTCCTCTTCATTCAGACGTTACTGATTTTTTTTTAAGTGTTATCCGCCCCCTTTGCCGTTTGTAACGGTTATTTGTGTGTATATATCTATAAATATAAAAATATATACATATTTAATGTATGTGTATAGTGTATGAACAGTATCTGATCTGTGTACATATTTAACAGTATTTAAATCAACCAAAAAAACAAACAAACAAATCAAAAGGCCACTTAGAACGAGTCCAAAACAGCTCAACTGTCTTTTCGTTTTTTGTTTTGTGTCTATTTGTTTAGCTGCGCAGCTTTATCGGCTCACTTACGGCATCAATCATTTGGCGACAACAATGCTGAATCATCTCATCTTATTTGAGGTTTTTAAGGAAATTTGTGAACGAGTTAACAGAGAAACAGGGAAATGTTGCCAGATTGAGCCAAACTCCCCACTTCAAAATGTTTTGGACACATTAATTCAGTCATCCGTTTATTTTCCTAACAAGGAAGCCATCTTTAACACTACTTTTGCTCTTCACTCTATTTTTGACCATTTAAGGGATTTAAACGGATCTACGGATGCAAGTTGCCAAGTTTAAGACAAAGTCAAGTTTGTATATTTTCTGTAAGAGGGTCAGATTTTTATTCATTTTCTTTTTATCATTTAGAAATGTATCCAAAAAAAAAAACAAAGCAAAGTGGAGTTGAAATCATGCAGCACCCTTCTGGATTGAAATTATAACGTGTATATTAAAGGCCTGCACACAAGCAACTCAAGACCTGTGCGTAATTTCAAGAGGGAAAAAAAGGGTTCCTCGTGGGTAGATTTTGTGTTCTGTTACTACTGACCAAATGCTGCATGATTCCAGTACTAACTGCATGTGTTGATATAACAGCTGCACAACACACAAGCACACGCACAGATCCACTACACTGTCATACGCTTAGCAAGACGTTTGTCGAAGGAGAGTGGATGTGCAATGACACTTAAGAATAAAAGTATTCTTACAACATAGCCAATCCTGTGCATTTACTGCGTGCAATCTTTTATTTCTCATGTGTGCAAATAAGCTGCATGTCAAACTATAATCCAAGACGATAAGATTTATTGACCTCTGCAACAGCTGTAAATGACTACATATGAAAATATAAATATGACACTTATGGTTTATTACATATGTAGGCCTCTAATAGTTCTGATGGCATTTCCTGGCAGTTAATTGTTATGATAAATACATTTTCTTTGCAGTCAAACTAAATATAATGTCACCGTACAGTACTTTAATTCATGATCTAGAAATCAAAGCACCTTCTAAAGACAAAACAAGCTTTCCATGGGAGCTACGGTTTACAACGAGACACAAAATATATGAATTCACTTCTCCTGCATTGTAATCGTTCATGAAATATCCAGTGCTGAGCCTCAAGCCTGATGGATTTTGGTGGTTTTGTGAAATAAAGTACTTTTAAAGGCTAACACTTTATAACTTGCAATCATAACGTTATCAGTAATGAGTTTGAAGTGAATCAAATGGGGAAAGTGAATATGATATTTATATTTGAGATGGAAAGGTTTCCAAGCATGGAAGAGTTAGAAAATTGTTATTCTCAGTACTGATCATATTTAATTTCTATTAAAATGCATTTCAGATCTTCAAATTAGTTTAAAGAGTAAGTGGCGTGCACATTTGTTTATTGGTATTCCCAGCGCTGATGTTTCTATAGTGGACTAAAAATGTTGTTGTTATTATTATTATTATTCCTTTATAAATGACATTTTAAATGAATTTTAGGAGGAAATGTTTTAACATCTTGTTGTTATTTTTTATGGACAAGTGTGAGGTATGAAATTGCTATTCAAATGCCTTTTTAAACATCCACTGGAAAAAAAATATTCAAAGATGATTCCTTGGATTTACTTTTAAGTTAAGGGTTTGTAAACAATTTATTTGGGCTGAATTTAAACAAACAAATTTAGTTAAACATTAATAAATTTAATTTGTGTAAATTCAACATATAAAATGTTTGCAGCAATTTTGCAGACATCATTTTTTCAGTGTTGTCATTATTATTATTATTATTATTATCATTATTATTATTATTATTATTATTATTCACTACAAATTTATGATCACCGTTTATGGAACCTAGAAAATCTTTCTCTATGCAAGTTATAAAATATTACCCCACAAAAAAATGGAATATAAATGCACTCTTTCTGTTCTCAAAACAGAAAACTGAAGATTGGATAATATTCCCACATAAAGAGACACCGGCTGCAGCTTATTGAGTGACAACATGAGCGACACGCCGTTTGATAGTGAGTGTTTGCGCTTTGCGGGATCAGCATCCCGGTCTGACGGCCATCTGTAAGAGCATCACCTGCCGGCTCTCTGAGGGGTGAGTCTTGTTGATGTGTCGGGTCAAACCCGGGGAGCTAAAGAACGTGGACGGACAGTGTTTGCAGGAGAAAATCTGCTGATCTCCGGCTGCAGGGCTCAGGTCGGGTCTGAGCAGTAAGTCCTCTCTGACCGCGTGCCAGAGCCGGTGTTTATCGCGGATCTCCGCAGAGGGGAAGTGCGCTCCGCACAGGTGACACGGGAAGGTGATCTGCCCGCTCTCGATCTGACCGTACGAGGACGCTTTGATGGTCTCGTGCGCGGCCAGGTGTTTCCTTAGGTAGGCTTGTCTGCGGAACTTCTTGCTGCAGTAGTGGCAGTCGTACACTTCTTCGGGACCGGGTGAGGGCAGGTAGGGGGTGGCGGGGGATCTGTCCGGCTCTTCAGGACAGTGATCGAAAAGCCTGGACGCTTCCGCGGAGCCGATGTGCATCTCGAAGCATTTCTCCGGGGTGGAAAACCTTTGGTCCAGAGGAGGGTCCCTGTGCATCATGCTGCTGTCCGGTGCTGATCGGTGAAGTTGGGAGCTGTCCGGACTTAGCTGGTGCTGATTGTTCACTCTCATCTTGCTGGCGTTCTCCTTCCCCTCCACTGATGACGTTTTCTCCAGGTTTCGCGCCTCCAGCTGGGACTTTTTGGTGTCTGCGGTGCTCAGGGTGCGAGGTTTGTGCCATCTGCGGTGAGAAGCGAGGTTGGCGGGACAGCTGAAAACTTTGTCGCACTCCGGACAGCGGTATTCAACCCGGACGATCCTGGAGCACTTGTGTTGCGCTAGAGAAAACGGATCAGGATATTCTTCTTTGCAAAGTTGGCAGATGAACTCACCCAGGGGTTTCTTTCTTCCACCTTGAGGTGGTAGCTTTGTTTCGGGACTTTCTTTTTTTATTTTAAGTCCGAGGACTGGGGAGGTGGTGACTTCGTCTTCGAAATTCAGCTTTCGGATGACTTTAGGCTTTTTCGGTGGTTTGCTTTTACGCTCCGAGTCCATGAACGCGCGTTTTACGCACTGATGCAGCGCAGGGTAGGTTGGCACAGAAGAGGGCACCGGCGTACCAAACTTCATGTCAGAGTGGTTCATTAGCAGACGCTCGATTGAAGACACAGGAGTGACCAGAGGAAAAGACTCTGCCATGGCCGGTGAGCTCAGACATCTGTCTAAAAGCTCGGTGCTTATGGGTTTGATCGGGCTGTAAGAGTCGCAGGTGTTGCGCGGAGATGACGCGCTCTGCTCCGGATGGACGAAGTAGTTCTGCGCGTAATCTGCGCTTCCTCCAGCATCCTCCAGAAGACGTGTCTCCTCGTGTTTGGAACTGATCTCACTGGTCCACGACTCTCTAATAGGTTCCAGCACGCTTGCGTTTGGAGTTTGGGTGTTCAGATCCTCTTTACGCGGCTCCGTTTCTTCAGCTCGCACTTTGTAAGATGCCGACGAGCCACGTTTACTCCGTTTCACTAAAAATCCTCGTGGCATTTTCACGTCTGAGTCAGCCCAGATGAAACTACTGAGCAGTGGGTATTGTCGCCGCGGTGCGCCCGGCGCGCGCTTTATGCTTTGGGTCTCCTTCGGGTTCTGTATGAGGTCACTGTCAGAGCCGCGGTTTTGCCCAATCAGCGCTGGCGCTCAAACGAAAGGCGGGACGAGCATTAAAGAGCTGATCCAGTTACAGATTCATTTCTAATGGGCAGCAGGTTATTATCTTAAAGGGGTCTCGAGGGATCGATGGGCTCCTTAACCTTCCCATGTTTTACAATTTCCTGTTCAGTAATGTGACACCGGTGTGTGTACATGCACTGAACTATTTTTATTATTATCAAGTTATGCGCACAATCCAATTTTGTAGAATGTGGAAACATTTTTTTAAAAGATGAGAACTGATATTGTTTTAATGTAATAATTAACATCTATTAATTTAAATTTTTTTATGTGCTGGTGTTTTAATAAGTAATAAGAAAAGAAAAAACACACGCATATATGCAAATTCTGCAGTAATAATTGATGATCAAATATTACATAAGTTTAATAATGAATGTATTCATATGTTAAATGTTCAAAAGGTTCAATAAAATCGTACATAATATTTATTTTATTTTTTATATATATTTAGATACATGGGCCTTCTGAAGGGTAGGTTTTCTTTAGGCTATGTAATACTTTGTCTCAAATGACAGGGAAGCAAATAAGAAAATCTAATTGAAATCCGAAGCTAAAAATGTCATTTAAATATATTCAGTATGGGCTACTTTTCTAAATCTCATTTTAAACTGGTTTCAATGTAGAAACAGCCATCTTTAACGCATTATTAACAGCTTGTTTAATCTCTCGGTATGTTTTCTAGAATGAAAGTACAGCACAGGAATAGCTGATACTGTAATGAAGTCGTGTGTGTCTGTGTGTGGTGAACGCTGGGAATGAGCTCGTCTGTTTGTCCCCATGTGCGGGTGTTTGGGGTCAGACGGACTCTGATAACCTGCTGCAGCTGCAGACGCTGATAACAGTGTGAAGGGGCGGAGGATGAAGCATCAAACCTGTTAGCATCCCATTATGTTCCTCTGGGATTCTCCTCCCAGGACACTCATATACAGCAAATGAGCGTGAGAAACCGCTGTGGAGACGCCTTTGTGGAGGTAATGATCGTTAACAGGGTGGTTAGAGCTCGGCCTCGTCTGTGTAAAGGCAGCACACAGCAATGAGGGGGAAATTAGAGTTTCTCGGGATTAACGTGCGACGTTTCAAACAAAAAAAAATTTATGTAAAGATTTAAAAATAAAATATGTCGTCATTTATAGAATCAAAGAACATTTGGAACAGGTAAGGAATTAATATTTGGAATAACCCCGATTTTCGAACACATAAGTAGTTTTTGACAAGCATATTTATTTATTTATTTAATAAAATTACTACAACTAATAATTTTTTCTTTAATATTAAGCTAATAAATCCAGAGGAACTGATAATTTTCCAAGTGGTCTCTTTCTTTTATTTTCCCCTTTTTTCTCATATCATAAGTTTAAAGAGGAAAAATAATAACTTCTGAACAAGTAGCCCAAGTTTTCCATTTCACATTTTCAAAAAATATCTGAACTATGTAGACAGCAGCTTTGCACATAAAGTTTGGCCAGAGAAGAAATGGTCGTGCCAGGGGCGCACTCAAGGGCCGTGGCCTCCCCTGTGTAATCTCTGGCCATCCCAATATGATTTTGATGTTGATATAGCTAATTTAAATGCAATTATGTAAATTCATAATAATTTAATAAATAAATAGATTAAAGAATAAATAAACTTTAGCCACTAACAGCCGCTGACACGTTCAACCGCAGCAGATAAGCTGACTTTACCACAACAATTTCAAGTTCACGTTGCATTTAAAAAAATAAGGGTAAAATTATTCTAACATCATTTGTTTAGAATTATTTGACGACGAGAGACAAAACTCAACTTTGGGTTCACAAGGTTGTACAATTTTATTAAGAAATTCTTAATGTTGAAATAAAAAATTGTGTTTTATTATAATAGTGTGGCTCAAAACGGAAATACATTATTAGGGTCTGTATAGTGAGTGTGTGTACAATGCCTTTTGTTCAGTTTGTTCATTTGTCTGTTTTATTAAATAATGCATTTTAGACATGGGGAATACTGTACACTGCAATAAAAGTATGTGCAAAATACCTGACCTGAAAGGTGTTTTAAAACAAAATGTTGATTTTTGTCTCCTTTGCTTAAATACTTGATCAATTATCGCAATATTTCAAGAGTAATTCATTAAATTAATCAAAACTACATTGTTTAATTTACCAGAAACAAAACTATAACATTACAGTGAAATCATTGTGTTGTGTGTGTCACCCCAAGATTTGGTGTGGCCTCATCTGGCCACCAACCGGCCACCCCTAAGAAAATTTTCTGGGGGCGCCACTGGGCACCAAACTGGTTTCTTTCTAGGTTTTTTTCTTTCACGTTGGTGAAGTTTGCAGTCGCCACTGGCTTGCTTGGTTTGGGACTTGTGGAGCTGCGCATCGATGGATTTGCTCCTCAGTGTTTGAACTTTCAGCAGTGACATTTAAACCACACTGAACTGAACTCTGAAAACTGGACTGACAGTTTCAAATTACTAAAACGTCTGTGTTAAGCTGCTTTGACACAATCTACATTGTAAAATATGGAGCTAATCTGAATTTGAATTGAGTTAATTTTAATTATTGACCATTTACCCCAGAGTGGATGAAAACATCCCCAACAGTATAAGGGTTACGTTTAGCCTATTTTTTTTTTAGAATAAAGGCATGCGTATAACCTTTCTTATACTAATGCTGCTTAAAAAATAAATGTTGAGGCTGGACGCTATTACTGCTATTATAAAGACAAGACGAGGACATTTTGGGGAAATTATCCATTTAAAAAATTCTCCTTTTGTCCTTCGAGAAGGAAATAATGACATTCGGCACTGGAACAACATCAGGGTGAGTAGCCTTAATGATGCCGGTGTCCTGACATTTTATCCTACCCATCAGATTATGCTACCAACACTGCTTGAATGGTTCTGAGGTTGGGTTAGGGATTAGGTATAGGGCGATATGACAGCTTCATATCACACTATCCACAATAAAATTTACACTGGTAGCAAAATCTAATGGGTAGCATGGCGTCATCAAAATGTGCTACCTTTTGAATGGGAGGCAGGACAATCTGACAAGGTAGAAGAAATCGACAGAACACCGGGTTTTCATTTTTAGCTGAACTATCCTTTTATGATGATTTACTAGCTATATCTCCATTAGGTAGCTTACATGAATAGATGGACAGATATACAGATAGATGATTTTGGCTCTGCAGGAGGTGAAGAGCTCCAGCATCAGACTCTGGCAGATTTACGCAGACAGACTGTTGAATAACTCATGTTTAATCGGCTCTAATTAAGACTCGTGTTGTATTTATCACTAACACAGTTTTGGTCCATTAGCCCAAATGATCACACGGACATCCATTAAACTGAATATGTCAATAACTAATGAAAAAAGAGTTCTGGATTTCATTATAATTCAATAATGATATGATTGTATAACTTTTAATCCATACTTTAATAATGCAGCGTAGGCATATAAATATATCAAACCATATAGGACATAGTTATTGATGATTGATGTCTGCATTATCTAATGTAAAGATGAGGCGTAAATACTCTGAGTCTGCTGTTTACTGCAGTCTGTCGCCTTCTGCTGGACGTTTACACCAACTGCGCTTTATACTTTTTTGTACTTTTTCTTTTGCACTTTTTCATGCTCTTTCTTTTGCTCTCATTTTCTTAAGCAATTTCTTTCTTTCTTGCACTTTTTTTGCACGTTGTCTTTTTTGCAATTTCTTTCTTTTTTGCATTATTTTCTTTCTTTTGCACTTTGTTTTCCTTTTTCTTTCTTTTGCAGATTTTGTATTTATTGTTTACCTTTTGCACTTACTTTTCTTTCTTTTGCACTTTCTTTAGCAATTTTGTTTTTTATGCACTTTCTTTTTTGCACTTTTTGTCTTTTTTCTTTCTTATGCAGTTTCTTTTCTTTTTTGCACTTTCTTTTCTTTATTTTGAACCTTTTTTCTTTTCTTTCTTTTGCACCTTTTTCTTTTCTTTCTTTTGCACTTTCTTTTCTTTATTTTGCACCTTTTTTCTTTTCTTTTTTGCACCTTTTTATTTTCTTTCTTTTGCACCCTTTTTCTTTTCTTTTTTTCCACTTTCTTTTCTTTTTTGCACTTTTTATTTTTTGCACTTTCTTTTCTTTATTTTGCTATTTTTTTCTTTCTTTCTTTTGCACTTTCTTTTCTTTTTTGCACTTTCTTTTCTTTTTTCTTTCTTTTGCTTTTTTTGCACTTTTTTCTTTTCTTTCTTTTGCACTTTCTTTCTGTCTTTCTTTTGATCTTATTTTCTTATGCAATTTCTTTCTTTTTTGCACTTTCCGTCTTATGCACTTTATTTTGCAATTTCTTTCTTTGTTTAGAACTGTCCTTGGCACTTTTGTCGTTCCTTCTTTTGCACTTACATTTTTTGCACTTTCTTTCCTTTCCCCTTTCTTTTGTCTCATTTGAAATTGCGTTTTTGCACTTTCGTTTTTCTTTCCTTTGCCCTTTTTTCTGTCTTTCTTTCATAGCTCTATCTTGCATTTGTTTTCATTTTTCTCTTTCTTTATGTGTACTTTTTTCTTGTTCTTATTTTATCTCTATTACATTATTTAATTATTTAAAAAATTAACTTTAAATTTAAACTTTAAATTAACTTTTTTTTAATGGTTCCATCTTTATCTCGGTATACTCCTCTTTTCTTTCATTCTTTCTTTTGCACTTTCTATCTTTTTTTATTTTTCTGTTTCTAAACAAAATGTTTACAAAACACCCACATAATACATTTACTTTGAATTGTATTACTGTTTTATACAAGAATGACACAGTACAACAGGCTTTAATACTAAATTTGACGTTTTGGCGTTATTGATTGACGTCTGTAATGTAATAAATGTAACGATGAGGTGTAGAAGTTCTGAGTCTGCGGTTTACTGCAGTCTGTCGCCATCTGCTGGAGGTTTACACTAACTCCGCTTAATACTTTTCTTTTGCTCTCTCTGTCTTTCTATTGCTCTCGCTTTCTTAAGCAATTCATTTATTTTCTGCACTTTCTTTTTTGTACTTTCTTTTTTCACAATAAATTTAACTAGAACTCAACATCGGAAGTTGAAACAAAGAATCTCTTTAAGTTAAGCGGACTCACTTTTTCAAGGCAGCTGGTGAAATTGAGTTTGTAAGTTTAACCAAGTGAAATGTTTTACAGTGAACAAATTAAGAAGTTTATGAAATTATTTTAATGGTTCCATCTTTCTCTCGTAGATCTTTTCTTTGGCACCTTATTTCTTTCGCTTTTATTCTTTCTTTACCTTCTTTCTATTTTTCTTTCTTTCTTTCCCTTCTATCATTCTTTCTTTCATACTTATTTTTTGTTCTTTTTTTCTCTATTACTTTAACCTTATTTAATACATTTATTAACCTATTTTAATGGTTCCATCGTTCTCTAATTGCATCTCCTTTTTCTTTATTTCTTTCTTTTACACTCTCAATCTTTTCTTTCTTCCTTTCTTCTTTTTCTAAACAAAATGTTTAAAACACCCCGCATTATTGCTCATTGCCAACACTTATTTCTGAAAAGAGATCAACCAATCAATCTGACTAAAACAAATTAAAGAACATAATAATTCGTTCATTCATTGTCTTTTTAGCTTAAGTCTCTTTTTTTAATCTGGGGTCGCCACAGCGGAAATAACCACCAACTTATTCAGCATATGTTTTACGCGGCGGATGCCCCTCCAGCTGCAACCCATCACTGGGAAACCCATACACACTCATTCACACACATATGTACACTATGGACAATTTAGCTTACCCAATTCACCTGTACCGCCTGTCTTTGGACTGTGGGGCAAACGCAGGGAGAACATGCAAACTCCACACAGTCACAGATATGGCAACTGAACCAGCGACCTTCTTGCTGTGAGGCGACAGCACTACCTACTGCGCCACTGCGTCGCCGAACATAATAAAAATAATAATAACTGACTTCAAATACTGCAATACAAACTGCAGCAGTTTTCTTTAGATGAGTTAAATGCGTGATCAAGTGATGTCTGTCTACACGTATCGCAGTCACATATTTCTCCACTAGAGGGCGGTAGAGAGCGGAAACTTCTGCACTAATCTAGTGTGTAGAAAACACCTCACAGCTTTCATCTGCTGCTCAATTCAGAACATCTTCTACTGCTACTCATTTTAAAATATCTTGCGTTTTCGTGAAGAGTTCAGATAGAAAAACCTCTAAGTAAGTCTATTTTCTTTTCTTTTAAATGAGTGGTATTTTTTCAGAGAGGGGTCTGGCTGCAGACCTGGTGCAGTGCAATCTGGGCTGCATCCAATGCTTTTTAATGGGCTCACCTAACCCCACCCCTAACCCTACCCGTCACAGTGACGTCACTAGCTCCATTTGAGTGCATTGTGTCTGACATTGCATCGCTGAGTGATGCAGTCTCAGCTTGCACCATAAAGGCTGCATCTAGATACTATTGATTTTACTATTGATGGATGTTAAAGTTCAGAAATTTGACTTGAAATGAAAATAAGCAATTTCAGTAACTGAATAATAACATTTGTATTCCCAGATAAAAGAAATAAAAGTCACATAAAATTTTGGAGGAATTTATTTGCATATATTGCTCTTCATTGTCTATCTATCTATCTATCTATCTATCTATCTATCTATCTATCTATCTATCTATCTATCTATCTATCTATCTATCTATCTATCTATCTATCTATCTATCTGTCTATCTATCTGTCTATCTGTCTATCTGTCTGTCTGTCTGTCTGTCTGTCTCAAGATAATATGCATCAAGTCAAGCCCAAAATTATTCATACCTTTGCCAAATTTATGTTCAAATCCCTTTTAAATGTATTTTCTTGGCACACTTTTGGCACATTAGTACCAATTGAGCATCATGTCCACACCACAGTCTGCCTGATTGTTGTTGCTGAACATGTCCATCCCTTTATGAACACAGTGTACCAATTTTCTGATGGCTACTTTCAGCAGGATAATGCGGCATGTCAATAAGAGGGAATCGTCTCAGAATTAATGCACATGAAAATTAGTTCACTCTACTCAAATGGCCTCCACAGTCACCAGACCTCAATCCAATAGAGCACCTTTGTGGTGGAACGGGAGATTCTCATCATGGATGTGCAGCCATCAAATCTGCAGCAACTGCGTGATGCTATCATGTCAATATGGACCAAAATCTCTGAGGTATATTTCCAGCACCTTGCTGAATCTATGACACAAAGGATCAAGGCAGTTCTGAAGACAAAAAGTGGTCCAACTCAGTACTAGTAAGGTGTACCTAATAAAGTGGCCGGTTTTTGTGCTACTGTTTTATCAAATTAAAATGTACCATGAGACCTTTATCAAATTTCATTTGTATCTGTAACAACTGTATTCCAAAATATTCATCCCACTTTGCAAAAAAAAAAACTTGTTCCTTCATTGTTGTTTTCAGACCTGAATTGTCAGCCTAGACAAAAAGGCCACCTACAGCAGATCCCTGTGCTTTGTCTGGACGATGTTTGCGTGTGAGTCAAAGAGAAAAGTCTGTGAGGTAAGAGAGTGCAGGAATGCACCGGCCCTTTAAAACCAACAGAGTTCATGCTCTCCAGCTTAAACTGCTCATAAGCATTACATAACTAACCTGCACTACTGCACCTTCAGCTGAGCATCCCGGGCATTCGCTTTCCATTCAATCAGTTCAGTGTGATTCATAGACTGGATTCCCCAAATAAACTGGAAAGACTGTGATGACTTGACTAAAAGTCCCGTCAGTGAATTCCCAATTAATCTTCAAACATTACATGTGTTAAGGCAGAGATGAGGGAAACCTGATATGAAGATTAACAGGTTAATGATGAACCTCATTTTCAGTTTTGAAAAGTCACGCAAAGGAAGATTTGCCAAAAATGCTGAAGAAAAGCTGCCGTGTTCCTACTATGGAAGTCAATGATTGGTTTTCCCCCAACATTCTTTAAAATATCTTCTTTAGTGTTCAACAAGAAAGAAATTCATATAAAGAGTAGAACCACATGAAGACGAGAAATTGGAGGACATTGTATTTTTCTGGGATGAACTATAATTGTTTTGGGATGCACTTTATGTCAATCCATCTTGTCTTAGTCAGATAATTAGGGTTCTTAGTTAGTTTTTTTTTTCATTCATTTACACTTATTAATCTAGGGTCGTCACAGTGGAATAAACCGCCAACTTATCCAGCATGTGCTTTACGCAGCGGATGCCCTTCCAGCTGCAGCCCATCTCTGGGAAACATCCATACACACTCAATGGTCAATTTAGCCCACCCAATTCATCATTACTGCGTCTTTGGACTGTGAGCACCCGAAGGAAACCCACAAGAACATCGGGAGAACAAGTATAATTATTATTATTATAATTATTATTATTATTATTATTATTATTATTATTATTATATTTTAACAAAAATGTTTGCATGTTCTCCCGATGTTCTTGTGGGTTTCCTCCGGGTGCTCCGGTTTCCCCCACAGTCTAAAGACATGCACTATATAGGTGATTTGGGTAGGCTAAATTGTCCAAAGTGTAAGTGTGTGAATGAGTTTCTCAGTGATGGGTTGCAGCTGGAAGGGCATCCGCTGCGTAAAACATATGCTGGATAAGTTGGCAGTTCATTCCACTGTGGCGTCCCCTGATGAATAAAGGGAGGGGCCAAGCTGAAGTGAAATGAATGAATGAATCTTCCTGGCCTCAAAACCTGTACAAATGCAGGTCAATAATTTAGTGTAATTTTTGGCTTTGATATTGAAATGTACAGTCATCTATGTGAATCATTCCAGTGACTTTCCCAGTTTGTCAGGCTGAAAAAATGTGGCATTTTCACTCATGCGTAAGCGTAATGTCATTTTATTTGAAACTGCTCACATGAAACATGTCCTGACACACACACCTCTGTTGACTCACTCTGAATGATACAGCATGTTTAGATACAGAGGTGTGTGTGTGCGTGTGTGCGTGCGTGTGCTCGTGTGTGTGTGTGTGTGTGTGTGTGTGTGTGTGTGTGTGTGTGTGTGTGTGTGTGTGTGTGTGTGTGTGTGTGTGTGTGTGTGTGTGTGTGTGTGTGTGTGCGCCACCCTGTACAAACACACACCGCCTGGGTTTCTCTCAGATAATGGACAAAAGCTTGGGATCAGGAAGATTTTCATGCTTTTAAAAGAAGGCTGTTCTTTTCACCAGGGCTGCTTTATTTTATCAGTACAGTAAAAATACAGTTAAATATGTTTACAAATAAAATAGCAATTTACCAATCAAAGAAAAAAAATCTCAAATGAAATGTGAAGTTACTTTTGTATTTTAAAGCTGTATTTTTAGCATCATCACACCAGTCTTTAGTGTCACTTCAGAAATCATGCGATAATAGTTCATTCATTTTCCTTCGCCTTGGTCCCTTTATTAATCTGGGGTCGCCACAGCGGAATGAACCGCCAACTTATTCAGCATATGTTTTACGCAGCAGATGCCCTTCCAGCTGCAACCTAGTACTGGGAAACCCCCTTACACACTCATTCACACTCATACACTACAGCCAATTAAGGTTATTTAGTTCACCTGTACTACATGTCTTTGGACTGTGGGGGAAACCGGAGCACCTGGAGAAAACCCACACGAACACAGGGAGAACATGCAAACTCCACACAGAAATACCACCTGACACAGTCGGGACTTGAACCAGCGACCTTCTTGCTATGTGGCAACAGTGCTACCCACTGTGCTACCGTGTCGCCTATATTAAATTTCATTTATTTTCACTTGTTATGTTTGTGTTTTATTATTATTACTGGATGTGTCTTTTTGCAATTATTGTAATGGTCTTGGATATAGTTTGTGTCTGAATTTGTGTTAATACTTTGCGCATTAATACAGCCACCGCGTCGCCGCTATGATAATAATGACACTTGAAATTATTATTATTAACATTTGTTATTATTATTAATATTGTTATTATTAGTAGAATTATCATTGGTGAAAACCGCCCGGCTGTTTTATATTTTTGTGTGAACTTTGATATTCACAAGTGCCATTAAACATATAAATACTTTTATCTTATCCTTATCTTTATTTGTTTCCCTAAGGAGAGTGTTTTGCTTGGGAAATTAAGAAAGCAGATTGATTATGTCTTTTAGTTACAAAACAGCTATTAATAATACATAAACTAGGACAAAATCCATTCCACAGACACACCAACACCCTCCCCACAGAGAAATAAATAATCCCTAATATTCAATAATGGAACAAATTAAAACATAGACATATTTAACTTGCATCATTTATCGAGGACACATGCAAAAGTCACAGAAAATACATTTTTAATGTTAAATGATTTAATTTAAATTAAATACTGTAATATTTAACTTTCTATTCACCAAAAAACTGTAAAAAATCAAAAAGATCACATTTTACACAAATTATCAGGCAGAAAAAAAAGGTTTTTAACATTGATAATTATAAGAGTCATTAGTAATGAATGAGTATCGATAATAGGGGTGACACAGTGGCTCAGTGGTTAGCACTGACGCCTCACAGCAAGAAGGTCACTGGTTTGAGTCCCGGCTGGGCCAGTTGGCATTTCTATGTCGAGTTTGCATGTTCTTCACCACAGTCCGATGTGCTATAAATGAATTAAATAAACTAAACTGGCCATAGTGTATACGTGTGAATGAGGAGTGTGGCAGCTGGAAGGGCATCTGCTGTGTAAAAGATAAGTTGGCGGTTCATTCCACTGTGGCGACCCCTGATGAATAAAGGGACTAAGCCGAAGGAAAATGAATGAATGAATCTCAATAATAATTGATCATAACAACAACAAAAAAACCTACCATAACAGAACAGTAAATCAGCATTTTATTTTCATTATGTCAGTGTGATATCAAAGACTGGAGTAAATTCAACTTTGAATCTAAGGAATAACGATGTAAAACATGAAATCTATATATTTTTAATGCAAATAATGTTCCCGTACGAGGAAGCTCACACTGCGACGGAAATGATCATGACACTTGGGAACGCAAGTCATCACGTCCGATGCAGCGCCTATTTACCTCAAGGTAAACATGGTAACATGCGTAACACGACCTGTTTTGCAATATTTCTGTGTTTACTGCTTGATTAAGTAAATGTACTCCTGTGAGGAATTTCCCAAACTTTTTACCAGTAGTGTATATTGGAGGCGAGGCCGCTGTGACGTTTCAAAACTGAAAATGGGATTCATTGCTTATCTGTTTACTCTTATTTCAGGTTTCCTCCATCTTTCCTTAGAAACACCCTAGAAGGGACTTTTTAATTAAGACATCAAAATCACTGCGACATCAGATTAAATGGAAAGTGAATGCCCGGGATGCTCAGCTGAAGGTGCAGTAGTGCAGGTTAGTTATGTAATGCTTATGAGCAGTTTAAGCTGGAGAGCATGAACTCTGTTGGTTTTAAAGGGCCGGTGCATTCCTGCATTATCTTACCTCACAGACTTTTCTCTTTGACTCACACGCAAACATCGTCCAGACAAAGCACAGGGATCTGCTGTAGGTGGCCTTTTTGTCTAGGCTGACAATTCAGGTCTGAAAACAACAATGAAGGAACAAGTTTTTTTTTTGCAAAGTGGGATGAATATTTTGGAATACAGTTGTTACAGATACAAATGAAATTTGATAAAGGTCTCATGGTACATTTTAATTTGATAAAACAGTAGCACAAAAAACGGCCACTTTTTTAGGTACACCTTACTAGAAAACAACAATGAAGGAACAAGTGGGAGGCATATTTTGTAATATAACGTTAGTTGTGTTGCAATACAGTAGAAAGAAACTCATATATGATTAGAACGGATGATGGAGGATGAGTAAATAATGACTGTTCATTTCTGATGAATTATTAATTTGAACATTTACACGTCACACTGTGTTAAATTTTCATCTGTCCCATTTTTTTTATGTGTGTTGAAGCCATCAACTTTTGTTTATATTTACACAATACATTTTTAGTCAGTAAAAACATGATATCTATCTATCTATCTATCTATCTATCTATCTATCTATCTATCTATCTATCTATCTATCTATCTATCTATCTATCTATCTATCTATCTATCTATCTATCTATATATATATATATATATATATATATATATATATATATATATATATTGAGAGGACAATAAATTTACACTGCTAAAGAAACTTTACACTGACTACTTTTCTTTGTGTTTTGCTATAAAAAGATATAAATAAATTATATGAAGAGTTCAGATGCTAAACCCTCTAAATCCATCAGACCTCTTTTTTTGTAAATGAGCTGTCAGGCTCCTCTAATTAGGTTTAGAAGTTTCATTTTATTTGTAATAATAAGGTTATTAGCTAGTAAAAAAAAAAAAAAAAACGTTAATAAAAATGTTACTTTAGACAGTTCTGTAGTTTTTAACAAGGTATATTTTCTTTGCATCAAAACCAGCTAAATCCACTTGTGCTTTTTTTGCAAAAACCTCTAAATCCACCTATTGGGACAAGGCAGTTTAATTAGTTGAAAAATCACTAAAGATGCCATTAGAAATTATTTTACCAATCATAAAACACATTACACAAACCATCTAACATTAAAACTACATAAATCTTTCAAGTAATTGGCGGTCCATTCCGCTGTGTTAACCCCTGATAAACCAGGGACTAAGCAGAAGGAAAATGAATGAATGAAATCTGTTAAGTGCATTAATAACAGGAAAATTGACATTAATTAAATCTGAACAGTCTGTTCTCATTTCTATTTGGGATTTAGATTTAATGCAAGTAGAGCACTCTGAACATTGTAAACTAAGCTTAGATTTAAACAATGTAGTGTAAAAACATTGTGAAACATCAATATGCATTGTCCAATAATATAAAAAGCTTAGGTAATATGAAATAATGTACAGTTTTTTACATTATATTTATCTTTTTAAAAATAGCTTACGTTACATAAAATTTTTCAACACATTTTTGACAATAGTTTTAATTAGTCATTTGTTTTGTTTTTACCTACTTTCAATTAAATTGTTAAACATTGGCACACAAATTCTGATACAACTTTACAGGTGTGTACATTATTTTTACAACAGTTTTAACATCATTGTATATGGCATAAGGGTGGGGGGGGGGGGTAAAAAGTTTTTGTTTTTTTTGCCATCATAGCAGTAAATAATGTTTAACTGTATTTTTTTGCAAGATTATTATTCAGCTCAAAGTGCAATTTAAAGGCCTTACTATGTTCATTTGGTCAAGTTATGATAATTAGGCAAGTCACTGGACAACAGCTTGTTCTTTAACCAATCGGGGGATTTTTTTAACTGCTTTTATTCCAGCCAAAGGAAAAAAGACTTTCTCCAGACTAAAAAATATAGGAAATACTGTGAACATTTCAGAAATTAAACACTAAAAGATTTCAAATTTGTCTTGGTCAGTATGTGACGCATTATAATTGATGATTGAGAGATCACATTTTCAAGTTATGGTGCTGTTCCTGCTGTTTGGCTGCCGGTGAACTCACTTGAGGAAGTGTGTGTGTGTGTGTATGTTTCTGCCTCAGCAAAAGACTGATGGTCAACCCACTATTCTCCCAAACGTGCTGAGGAGAGCCTTCGTCACGTCTGTGTGAGAAGCAGGACAGGACGTCCCATCCACTCCAATCACATGATGCACACAAAAACATTTTCAGACTTTCCAGTATTTGATCAGTTGAACGCGATGGGACTTCCTGATAGCATTGCAGAGCGAATGCATTGTTGTGATTAGTAGGTCATTTTGTTCTTTTCTTCTACACAATCTACTCGTGGTCTTATCTTACATGAATTAATTAGATTGTATCAGAGACAAAAGCCTGTTTGTAGGTCAGGCTGAGATTAGTTTACAGTAGTAAAAGCGTTTGCCGGTGGTGTTTCAGTGAACACCCTCTGCCCTGAGGCTTTTCAGACACGCTTACTGTTACTATGGCTTTTGTGTTGTTGTGTTTTTGAGAACAGGTTGTCCTGGAGTTTACACTTGCGTCTTGAGAAAAAAAAAAAACAGCACATTCTTTGCGTCCTTTGAGTAAATGCCTCTGTGGGCAAAATCACACAACACAACTACACAGAGGAGTTTCCCTGTCACATTATGAGGAAGCACTGAGAAGTTGGCACCATTCAGTCTACTTCCTGGATTATATATATATATATATATATATATATATATATATATATATATATATATATATATATATATATATATATATATATATAGGCAATGTATTTTGGTGCATTTCAATTAAACAGATTTATTAAACAGATATATTTATTAAAATAATATTGTAGTCACCAAACATGTTTAGAAATTGAAAGATAATACAATTAAATTCAAGCAAAATATTGTAAAATTTACAACCTACAAAATTTCAACAAATTTTTTTTTTTTTTGCTTTTGATTTTTCCTCTTTTTAAAAATTTGTATTTAATATTTTTCTATAACATAAATTTGGCTGTACTGGTTTTTGGACTGTTATCGTAAGTTATTTCGTTAGATAATCTCCAGATTTGGCTTTAGCACTGACTAATAATGTATATGCACAAATATAAAGTGCTATAGCTTCCTATTAAAATATTATTAATTTAAAAGAGAGATTTGTGAGGGTTGTACTTAAAATAATAATAATAATAATAGTAATAGTAATAATAATAAATTTTATTTGTAATGTACTTTTCTCAAACTCAGAGTGCTACAAGGCAAAAACAATAAAACAGTGAAACAATAGATAGGAAAACATAACACTAAGGAAGAAACAATAAATCTTGCATTAAAACACTGCTAAAGAGGAGAGTCTAAATAAGTTTAAAGCATGTCCAGAGAAATGGCATTCTTGATGGTAATGGGTAATGCAATTCATAATTTTGGCACACGGTATGAAAAAGCTCTACCACTTATGGTCTTAAGTCTGCAGCGTGGCTGGAACAAGGTAAGACCTGAAGTAGAGCTAAGACTGTTATACACACACACACACACACACACACACACACACACACACACACACACACACACACATATGTTTGTGTGTGTGTGTGTGTGTGTGTGTGTTTAATTAACAATAATAACAATTTTACAGTGTACTGTATACTTGATTAAATAAATGCAGCATTGGTGAACAGGAGAAGCTTGTTTTAAAAAATTCAAAAATCCTGCTGACCCCAAACTTTTGACCGGTAGTCTATATATATATATATATATATATATATATATATATATATATATATATATATATATATATATATATATATATATATATATATATATATATATATGTGTGTGTGTGTGTGTGTGTGTATGTATGTATATACTGCACATTTGCATGCCAAAGAAATATAAATATCAATGTAAATAATTGTCAACCACCTGAAATTATTATATATACGAAAATATATTGCAAAATTTTTCCTAAGAATATATTTTTACAATTATTGAAAAGAATAAATGTTTTATAATCAAACTGTTTAATATATATATTTTGCATTCTAAACATTGTTTTAAAAATATATATATATATATATTTAAAGCAATGTTTAGAATGCAAAATGAAGGTATGGTTATGAGTCATATGTCATGCATTGTTATGTTTTGTGCACATGTTGCAATTAAAGAAACCACCTGCAAACTATGGAATGTATGATTCAGTATCTTACACTATTTTCATTAAACATTATTTATATATTTAAATTAGTTAATCATATGAATTCTATGTACATAAAATTAACCCTACTTAGAACTAAATATTTAAAATATATCTTGCACAATGTGTAAATTACAAATGCAAAATATATATATATTAATTTACATATTGTGCTTGATATATTTTTTAATATTTAGCTCTAAGCACATATTTTAAGGGTTACCTGCGTATATATTTTAATGTACATTTTGTGTGCATGTTGCAACATCAGAATTACAGAACAATCTGCATGCCTGGTCTTTCAGCACAACATTTTGAAATGTTTCAAGATGGGACTTTTTGCAAGCCACTACTTTGCAATGTTGGTGCGTAGGTATACACGTTTTCTTTTCTGACCCAAAATGTTTATGTTTTTTTCCCCATTTCAGCCAGCCCCTATTGGAATTCTGGAATAAGCTTTCAGTATTACATACATACGGACTTCTGATAGATTTAATAAAGCAGAGAAAAAAATCCCCAAACTCCCTCCAGTCCATTCACACGCTAATAATCACTGGAAATCCCCCACCTTCGCCGAAGCCCCGCCTCCTTTTTCGTCTCTTTTAACTCTCAGAAAAGCTTCATAGTCCAGACACAAACTGCAGACCGTGAAACATGGAGCTTTACCGAGGCACCACTGCCAACCAAACGGATTATAATGACGACGGTCGCGGCCCCAAATCTGGGAAATTGCTCTCAAACACCGACGAGCGTTTGGACAGCGGGTTGGATTCGTTAAAAGAGGACAATCTTCCGTCGCTTGAGGAATGCAGAATCACGGACTTTGTCGGGCCGACGGACGAGCCCTGGAAGAAAGAGCTCACCGAGGACGGAGACACGTAAGTCCGCTGACCTCTTACAATATTTATAAGTTACTTGATGCAAAAGCATTAACGTGCATCTGAAATTTGACGTAGGCTGCTTGAAAGTCATTTTTTGGTTGCAGAGAAGCGTATTTATGTATTTATATCCAAATGTTTCGCTTTTTAATTAGTTCTAAGCATAATGCATGTAAGATATAAGTATAATACATACATTTATGAGAGTTCTACTACAGTATTAAGGCGATTTTAATCGTGAAAGCAGTAAAATGTTTACTTTTGCATTGCAAAATATGTATATGTAATTAATTAGAGGTTTATGTACATATTTATATATGATTGCGCTGAAAGTATATATAATCTCTGCAAAAACGATTACAAGTTTATGAACTTAAAGCATTCCATTCGCAAACAGCAGCGCGCATGCGCAGGCACCCTACGGTAATAATGGGCTTTATGTAAACAGAAACGCCGCATCGGTACGGACTGTTCTCTGGCGCCGCGTCGCTGTGGGCGAGGCCTCTATGTTGGCTTGACGTCAATGTAGGCGTGTCTGCGCGAACTCGGAAAGTCCCGGGCATTTTGCCAGCCACTCAGACACGCATGTCCCTACTAGGAAAAAAATACAGTTCTCTGCACACCAAAAAAAGCTTTGTTTCACAGATAAAAATGCTCTCACAGTTGCTTAACCATGCATATCTTTATCTTTTAAAGGTATCTACATCTCGCCATTATCCACGAGGCCACAGATGCTGCACTAAAAATGATTGCGTTATCCCGAAGAGACCCTTTCCTCAATATACAAAACAACCAGAGACAGGTACATCAGTGAGATTTGAGATTTTTCATATACACATCAACCAGTTAATGACTTGAAATACTAAAGCCCTCCCTCCTCTGTTGGTATTTCAGACTGCACTGCATTTGGCCATCATCACAGATCAGCCTCTCATAGTGGAGCAGTTACTAAAAGCCGGCTGCGATGCATCTTTGGTGGATGACCATGGTAATACTGCACTCCATATCGCCTGCAGGAAAGGATCTCTGGCCTGCTTCGGCCTCCTAACACAAGGCTGCTCGCAGCACCTCTCAGCCATCCTCCAGACACCAAACTATAATGGTAAAAATGATTTCTGTGAATGTTTCACTTGTCTGTTTTTCCCTTTGGCCAGCTTTGATCTGATTTGAATGTGGTTTTACTTTCCAGGTCAGAAATGCATACACGTGGTCGCCATCCAGGGTTACTTGTCATTGTTGGAAAGCCTCATCCAGCTCGGCGCAGATATAAATGCACAGGTAAAAAAAATATTCAAAGCATATTAAAAGTAGTTCACCCAAAACGAAAATATTCCCACCGTTTGCTCACAATAGAGTTGCTATAGACTTTATAGGAGTTTAATTTAAGATATTTTGAAGAATGTTGAAAAAAACTGACATCCATAATTGGAATAAAAAAATACTAAGGAACTCAATGGCTGATTTATTCCGCCAACATTCTTCAAAACATCCTCCCTTCCCACCCTTGTGTTCAACAGAGTAAAACACTCAAATATGTTTGTAACTAAAAGCTTATCTTTCCCATTAACTTCTGTTGAAGTGGGAAAAAACTGAGGAAGTCAATGAGGGACGAAAATGTCTTTTTGAGATATTTTGAAGAATGTTGAAAAAACTGGCATCCATAATAGGCACAAAAATACTATTGAAGCCAATGGCTGTTTTTCCCCTTCAGCATTCTTCAATGCTCTATGTCTTCCTTCGTGTTCAACAGAACAAAAAAAAGTCTCTAAACACGTTTGGACCAAAATGCTTATGTGTCCCATTCACTTCAGTTGTAGTGGTAGAATATTAAGGAAGTCAATGTGGAACAAAAAAAATTGAGATATTTTGAAAAATGTTGGAAAAAACTGACATCCATATTTTTTTTTTTCCCTACTATGGAAGTCAATGTTTTTTTTTTTCTCTCCAACATTCTTCAATACATCTTCCCTTGTGTTCAACAGCATAAAAACACCTAAACATGTTTGGAACTGAAAATGTATGCTCCCCAGTAATTTCTGTTGTAGTTATCTTGAAGAATGTTAAAAAAAATTGCCATCCATATTATATTTCATTCCTATTATGAAAGTCAATGGCTATTTTCCCCCCAAAATCTTCAATAAATTTTTCTTGGGGTTCCACAGAATAAAAAAAACTCAAAACAAGTTTGGACCAAAATGTTTATGTTTCCCATTAACTTCTATTGGAGTGGAAAAAATGCTAAGAAGTCAATGAGGGGACAAAAACGTTTTTTTTATTTATTTATTTTTTTTAGATATTTTAAAGAATGTTGGAAAAACATCCATAGCAGAAACAAAAAATACAATTGAAGCCAATAGATGTTTTTATTCCTTCAACATTTGTCGAAACATTTCCCTTCATGTTCAACAGAATAAAAAAACACTCAAATATGTTTGTATATTATGTTCCCCATTCACTTCTATTGGAGTGGAAAAATACTAAGAAGTCAATGGAGGACACTTTTTTTTTTTTTTTTGAAGAATGTTGGGAATTTTTTTTTTTTTTTACATCGATAGTAGGAACAAAAAACTCTATGAAGGTCAATGGCTGCCCCCCCATTTTTTTTATTAATGATTGAAAAAAAATCATTAATAAATCTTCCATTGAGTTACACAGAATAAAAGAAAATCAAACATGTTTGGACCAGAATTCTTATGTGTCCCATTTACTTCTATTTTAGTGGAAAAAATACAAAGGAAGTCAATGTGGGGGGACAAAAACATTTTTGTTTTTTTAAAGATATTTTGAAGAATGTTGAAAAAAAAACATCCATAGTGGGACCAAAAAAACACTGGAACTCAACAGCTGTTTTTTCTTCAAAACACATTCTTCAAAACATCTTCCCTTGTGTTCAACTAAATAAACAAGCTCAACAAAAATGTTCCCTAGTAACTTACTAAAATACTGATGAATGATGTAAATAAAGACACAATATTTACTTTTGGGTGAACTATCCCTTTAAGTAGCGCCTCAAATCTTAATTTAAAACTTTCAAACAGCATGTCTAATACGTTTATGTTTGCTTTCAGGAGCAGTGTAACGGCCGAACCGCTCTCCACCTCGCCGTGGACCTCCAAAACTTCGACATGGTCAAACTTCTCATCGAAAAAGGTGCCAGTGTTCACAGTGTCACATACGGCGGTCACACGCCTTATCACCTGACCTACGGCCGGTCGAACGCTGACATCCAAAAAGTCCTGTATGAGCTCACGTCGCCACACCTAAGGGAACTTCCAGAGAGTGACTCAGAAGATAGTGAGGATAGCGACGAGGATTATGAAGAGCGCTGTCAGTCTGAGGTGGAAGACGTAAGTCTGCATATTCCTTTGAAAGTCTTTATGTAAATCTGTAAAAATGTACATGTTTCTAATTATCTTCCTTCGTTTTGACAGCTGTATGATGATATTAAAGTGATGGGGCAGTAGGACTTGTGTGTCGAATGGAGATGAAAAGAGATGAACGTTCTCATCAGAGGACGCAGGAATCGAATCCAAGCGGAGGTCACGGGCAGCACATCAGGCGGCTGAAAACACGAGACCAATGTTAGGAGGCCCAGATGCCAAGGGCGAATTTTTTTGAGCAACACTGGAGAGACGCCGCATAAACCGTCCTGTCGGCTCTCTATGATGGACTGTACTGTCAGCCGAACTCAGCGGCTGGGTTTCTGATGTAAAATATTGTGCATATTACAGACAGATTTATTTTTATATATTAACATGTACATGTGTATATATATGGAGCTTGTGGAAGCATTTTAAATTAAAGGAAACAACTTGTGAACTGATTTTGGCTTTGTTATTTGCTGTACTTCCTTGGAAATGAATGTTGGGTGGTTGTGATTGAGAAATGAGGAAGTTGAAGATCCTTTTATGCCACTGAGGGAGAAGTGTTCGCAGCTGAAGCGCTTGTACGCTGTTTTCCGTCAGCTGAGAGTACGCTGGAATTTCCTGAGCAGGAAGAGCCATTCAGACATAATTGGCAATGCCGAACGTTCCCTGAATAAAGAACGTATTGGAGTTACACAATGCAGCTTTATGTAGAATTCTATCAGGGTTGTACATTTTCCCAATTCTCCCACATGAGTTATTTTGTTTTCCTAGAAAGAGGCCATTATGCTGATATTCTTAGAAAAGGGTGCAGTGTCTGATTCGTCATGTTACTTATTTAAAGGGATGGATCACTCAGAAATGAAAGTTACCTCAGTATTTACTCAACCTAAAGTTTCTTTTTTTTTCTGTTGAACACATTATATTCTGAACAATGTTAGAAATTGGTAAACACTGACTTCCATAATGTAGGGGAAAAAAAGGAAGTCAATGACTGTTTCTATCCACCTGCATTTTGGAATATGACATAAAAAATAGTTAATGGAAATGCTAAGATGCACATAAAAAAAGCTTATTCGCACAACTGAGTAAGATAAACGTTATATTTTCTAAAATATTACTATATGCAAAATTTGCATAAACCACGATGCAGAAGGTCATAATTCGCACTCGTTAAACAACTTTATTTTACATTCTTAGGTGATACAAAACAGACGTTTTGGCACAATGCCTTCCTCAGTGCGTGAATCTTCCCAGCAGGCGCACAATGTCATAAGACGTTAATATTAGGTTGGATTTAGGTCATAATGTCAGCTGATCTAATAATGACGTTGAAATTTGGTTGTTTTTAGGTTGTGTTGGAAAGTGACCAAAATCCACTGTCGAGCCAACATCTTAAACCAACATCATATTGACGTCAAATACTGACATTTATTCGTCAGGTATACGGCAACCAAAATTCAACGTCCACACAACATCAAGCTGTAACATCATTAGACGTTGATATTGGGTTGTTTTTAGGTTGTGTTACAAAGAGACCAAAATCTAACGTCGAGCCAACATTTTATGCCAACGTCACATTGACGTCAAATACTGACATTTATTCGACAGGTATACGGCAACCAAAATTCAACATCTGATAAATATCATAGTGGTAACGTCCACACAACATTAACCTGTAACATCATTAGACATTAATATTTGGTTGTTTTTAGGTTGTGTTGGAAAGTGACCAAAATCCAACATTTTAAGCCAATGTCATATTGACGTCAAATTCAGATATTTATTCGTCAGGAATAGCAACCAAAATCCATCGTCTGATAAACGTCATAGTGGTAACGCCCACACATCATCAACCTGAAACATCAGATATTGATATCTGGTTGTTTTTAGATTGTGTTGAAAAGTGATCAAAATCCAACGTTGAGCCAACATTTTAAGCCAACGTCATATTAACGTCAAATTCTGACGAAATTCTTATTTTGTTTTCCTAGAAAGAGGCTATTATGCTGATATTCTTAGAAAAGGGTGCAGTGTCTGATTCGTCATGTTACTTATTTAAAGGGATGGATCACTCAGAAATGAAAGTTACCTCAGTATTTACTCAACCTCAAGTTTCTTTTTTTTTTCTGTTGAACACATTATATTCTGAACAATGTTAGAAATTGGTAACCACTGACTTCCATAATATAGGGGAAAAAAAGGAAGTCAATGGCTGTTTCTATCCACCTGCATTTTGGAATATGACAAAAAAATAGTTCATGGAAATGCGAAGATGCACATAAAAAAAGCTTATTCGCACAAATAAGTAAGATAAACGTTATATTTAAGAAAATATAACTATATTCTATGCAAAATTTGCATAAACCATGATGCAGAAGGTCATAATTCGCACTCGTTAAACAACTTTATTTTACATTCTTAGGTGATACAAAACAGACGTTTTGGCACAATGCCTTCCTCAGTGCGTGAATCTTCCCAGCAGGCGCACAATGTCATAAGACGTTAATATTAGGTTGGATTTAGGTCATAATGTCAGCTGATCTAATAATGACGTTGAAATTTGGTTGTTTTTAGGTTGTGTTGGAAAGTGACCAAAATCCACTGTCGAGCCAACATCTTAAACCAACATCATATTGACGTCAAATACTGACATTTATTCGTCAGATATACGGCAACCAAAATTCAACGTCCACACAACATCAAGCTGTAACATCATTAGACGTTGATATTGGGTTGTTTTTAGGTTGTGTTACAAAGAGACCAAAATCTAACGTCGAGCCAACATTTTATGCCAACGTCACATTGACGTCAAATACTGACATTTATTCGACAGGTATACGGCAACCAAAATTCAACATCTGATAAATATCATAGTGGTAACGTCCACACAACATTAACCTGTAACATCATTAGACATTAATATTTGGTTGTTTTTAGGTTGTGTTGGAAAGTGACCAAAATCCAACATTTTAAGCAAATGTCATATTGACGTCAAATTCGGATATTTATTCGTCAGGAATAGCAACCAAAATCCATCGTCTGATAAACGTCATAGTGGTAACGCCCACACATCATCAACCTGAAACATCATCAGATATTGATATTTGGTTGTTTTTATATTGTGTTGAAAAGTGACCAAAATCCATCGTCGAGCCAAAATTTAAGCCAACCTCATATTAACGTCAAATTCTGACGAAATTCTTGTCAGGTTTACAGCAACCAAAGTCCAACATTGATAAACGTCATAGTGGTAACGTCATAAGACGTTGATATTTGGTTGTTTTTAGTTTGCATAGCAAAATAACCAAAATGCAACGTCTGTTTAAATCTGACGTCATGTTGATGTCCTGTGCCTACTGGGTTCTCTCTCCACCCTCTTATGCCAGTCAACCACGTAATTAATTAGAGGACTACTCAATAGTTAAAAAAAACGTTTCTCTCTGCTCGTTTTCATTTCAATATAGCTAACAACACCAGAAATATGTCCTCCACTTGTAAAAGCATTATCTCCATGGTACAGAAAAATAACATCTGAATCATCATTATTCACTTATTCATATCTTCATCAACTGATCCGATGAAATTCCGTCAGTCTGAAACATAAAAATGTAAAACAAGATATATAAAGGAATTATTTAATGAGTGTGAATCATGACCTTCTGAATGATATTAACAAGATTAACGCACCAAACTTAGAATAAAAAAATGCTAACGCGAAGTGCAGACTTCATTACATAAACTACAGTGGAAACGTATCCATTCAAACATGCGAACTATAAAAAAACGTGATTTTATCGTAACAGATCATGTGATGATAAAAATTGATGCAATGGGCCGGCACTTATATTGTATGTTTTGTTTAATCTAAAATCCTGTCGTCATCAAAATAGTTCGGTATAATTATCTCCCAAAGAGCAGCCTCCAAGAAACTAGAGCGTTCATTACTTTTCGTCTTCTGAGGCGCACGTAATTTATTATTTAAATGCCCACAGAGGCTTCTCCTACCCCAGAAAATTCTGTTTTAATTTTGATATTTGCTGCAGGCTTATCAGAAAGTGACAGTTTTGTTCTCTATGACTAATGGGACAGAAACTGTGCTTTATTCACAAACGCTTTATGTCAGTGGTTCTCAAACTGTAGTACGTGTACCACTAGTGGTACACAGGCTTCCTTCTAGTGGTACGCGAAGGAATGAAATATGTCATGTACATGCTACACACATTTCAAAATTTACCAAAAATGATTTAAATCATATGCCATATGACATATAGCCTATATTTCCGCCTTGTTTTTTTTAACTGTGCAGAGTTGTAGCTGCTTTACTGGGCCTACTAAGCTACTGTATTTCAATAATGCTCATTTTGGTGGTACTCGGAGAAACTATTTTTTTTTCTGAGGTGGTACTTGATGAAAAAAGTTTGAGAACCACTGCTTTATGTGATATTAGAGTTTTGCGCATAAATTTATTATGCATCTTTGAATGAAAACTCCTACTCAAAACTAGAACAAATGACAGAATTTACAGAGTTTATTTTTTCCTAGTTGACGGTTCATTACACTGTGGCAATCCTTGATTAATAAAAAGACTAAACTAAAAAGAAAATCAATTAAGGAATAAACAGGTATACTACGACCAAAGATGCGCACTAAAAAAAGTCATGTGATTATAAAGATTTGTGCAGTGGGACAGCACTTACATTGTGTTTTGTTCAATCTAAAATCTTGTTGTCATCCAATTAGTTTAGAACTATTTCTCAAAGAGCAGCCTCCAAGATATTAGAGCATTCGTTAGGTTTCGTCTTGAGGCGGACGTAATTTATTATTTGAATGCCCACAGTGGTTTCTCCAACCCCAGAAAATTCTGTTTTAATTTTGATATTTGTTGCCAGCTTATCAGGAAGTGACGATTTTGTTCTCTTCGACCCATCGGATGGAAACTTTATTCGCAAATGCTTTACGCACACACATTTTTGCGCATAAATTTATTTTGCATCTTTGGGTAGAAACTCCTACTCAAAACTAGAACAATTGACAGAATTTACAGGGTTTATTTTTTCCTAGTCTCGGGTTACGGCTGGAAGGGCATTCACTGCGTAAGAAACATGTGCTGGATTAGTTGGCGGTTCATTCCACTGTGGCAACCCCTGATTAATAAAAGGGACTAAGCAAAAAAAAGAAAAAGTAGTAATCAACAGGGTTTATTTTAAATGAACTATCCCTTTAGCACTTCTAACATGGGACAATATTTGTAGTCTTTACTCAGCATATAGTTTAAACAGTCCTAATATAAAAGCACTCAAGCCACCAGCGTGAAGTGAAACTCCTAGAAAAATTTCCTCACACTTTCACATTCACAATGCAAAGTTCAAATCAAAGTCAGACTTTTGCACGCTTGTGCTTTACAGTAAAGCAAAGTCAAGAAGTGTGTGTGTGTGTGTGTGTGTGTGTGGTTTTCATGATTTGAATTCAAACCTGAGACTTCTCAGAGGGATTCCACCCTAACTCTGCTTAATTTCCGAACGAGGATCCGGACTACGTGCTCTCTTTTTTTTTTTGATTTCGAGTTGGCTGAAAGACATCCATGCAAATGATGTAGTCATAGATGTAGTCTCTTTCTGAGATGGCTGGAGTCTGGTTAGGACATGCAAGACCTTGAGACAGGAGTCAGGACAAACACTTATGATTCAAACATATCCGAGAAATGACAGTCGGAAAATCCGCTTCTCGTTTAGAAGTTCTGAAGATCTCAATGCCGCTTCTATGCAAATACTGCGCCTGGAGGGGATTCTGAAGAGAGAGAGAGTTTTGGAAAAGCTATTTACATATTTTATTTAAGAGCGCGAGAGAAAAGTCGTCAGGTGTGAAACAGCAGCGCTTACCATAAATGAAGACTTCCTCATGACTTCTTACTGTAAATATACATGACTGAAAATGAAATGGATTCTGTCAGGGAGGAAGTTCATACACCCAAAGACACTTTAACTAATAAATGCTGGTCATTTGTAATTTAACCTGCAGTGGTGTAGAGAGTACAGAGAAATCATACTTAAGTACCATTACTTGCTTAAAAATGTGGTGTGAGTGGAGTAAAAGTATCTGTTGTAAATATTACTCAAAGTATGAGTAAAAAGTAGCCCTTTCAAAAGTACTCAAGAGCAGTTTCATTTACATGTAATTTGTGAATGTGTGTTAACGTAACATTCGTAACAGTGCGTTTAGTCATTGCCCAGCAGGCACACAACACCATAAGACGTTAATATTAAGTTAGATTTATGTTGTGATGTTGGGGGACTAAAATTCAATATCTAACCAGTGTATAAGAACAATGTTATTTTGACATCCAATACGACATCAAATTATATTTATATTTGGTTGATTTTAGGTTGTTAGAAAGTGACCAAAATCCAACATCAACCAACATCCTAAACCAACGTCATATTGACGTCAAATGCTGACATTTATTCATCAGGTATGGCAACCAAAATCCAACGTCTGATTGACGTCATATTGGTAACATCCACACAACGTCAAGGTGTAACATCATTAGACATTGATATTGGGTTGATTTTAGGTTGTAAGAAAGAAACCAAAGTCCAACGTCAAGCCAACATCTTAAACCAACGTCATATTGATGTCAAACACTGTCATTTATTCATCAGGTATGGCAATCAAAATCCAACGTCTGTTTGACGCAATAGTGGTAACATCTCCACAATGTCCAGCTGTAACATCATTAGACGTTGATATTTGGTTGATTTTAGATTGTTAGAAAGAAACCAAAGTCCAATGTCAAGCCAACATCTTAAACCAACGTCATATTGACGTCAAACACTGACATTTATTCGTCAGGTATAGCAACCAAAATCCAACGTCTAATTGACGTCATAGTGGTAACATCTACACAATGTCAAGCTGTAACATCATTAGACGTTGATATTTGGTTGATTTTCGATTGTTAGAAAGAAACCAAAGTCCAACGTCAAGCCAACATCTTAAACCAACGTCATTTTGACGTCAAACACTGACATTTATTCGTCAAGTATGGCAACCAAAATCTAACATCTCATTGAATAATAGTGGTAACATCTACACAATAGCCCCTTTCACACATACAACCTTTCCGGAAAATTGCCGGCAATTTTCCGAAAAGGTTGTATATGTGAACAGGTCCCTTTTGAAACTACAGGTAAATTCGTTCTGGCTATTTTCCGGAAAGAGAAGTTGTAACATACCGGCAATTTGCCGGAATGCTGCGCTGTGTGAATGCAGAAGGAAGATTACCGTAATAAGCGCGTGCACGTCTAGAACGTGCTGACGTGAGACGTCTGCTTTAGCCAATTACAACAGTCAGACGCATTTACGTCCGCGCGGTTTGTGAGAATAAAAACCTTTGAATATTTTACCAGACACATTTAGCTGCTAGAAGTTAGTCAGATCACGTTTATATGTTCTTCTTTTTGCCAACTGTGTAAATAATCATCAATGAGATGCTTATGATAAGCCGTTGTTTGTTTACCTTCAAGCTTTGCGTGTGCCTGTGAAACAGCCTGTGAGCGCCTGCACACGCACATATTATGAACATCTCGACATGAGAAAGTGATCCTGCGAAAGTTGTTCACAATATTGATCATCCACAGAGTTTGTAATTTAGTCAAATGTTTACAAATACAAGCTCAGCCGTTTAAAGCTCATTTGTGGTGAATGATGTCAGAATTTACCGGTATTTTGGAATGGATGTGTGAATGCTCTTTTCCGGAAAATTTCCGTAACGTCCTCGCCTGTGTGAACAGCGCTTTGTTGAATATACCGGTAAAGTCGTTCCGGAAATTTTCCAGATATTTACCGGTATCACTGTGTGAAAGGGGCTAATGTCAAGCTGTAACATCATTAGACGTTGATATTTGGTTGCTTTTAAGTTGGACATTGACGTCGCCGGCCTGACATTGGGTTCTGATGTCAACCCGATTTCATTTCCAAACAAAATGCACTGTCCCCACGACATTGAGGAAATCATAGAGTAAACATCCCTCATCTTCTCATCAGTGACATGCATCTAGACAGTCTCTGAGTCATTGCGAGTAAAGATTTTGGACATCTTGGACACTTTTAATGCTTCCAAAGAGTTTGCTGCAACTATGAATCGCTTATGTCTTGAGGTAGTTCAATATGATGCGGTTTATCTTCTACTGATTGGACAGGAATCACATGACTGATTTTTCTAATCACCATGGACAAGAAAAAATAAAGTAGTGATTGCAGGTTGAAGGAAAGTAGTGGAGTAAAAGTACTGATACTGCACTAAAAATGTACTCAAGAGAAAGTACACATTTACAAAACTACTTATTAAAGTACAATTTCTGAGAAAAACTACTCAATAACAGTAGTTTATTTTTAATTTGATACTTTACACCACAGATAACTCGTGGTTGGGACTAAAAGCAATCCATTTTTGGAAATGGAGACGTGTGTATTATCTGAAAGCTGAATAAAGAGGATTTTTCACTGATGGTTTGTAGGACAATTTCATCTGAGGTAAAACTATTTGGAAATCTGGAACCTGAGGGTTCAAAATAAATCAAAATACAGAGAAATTGACATTTAAAATTACATGCATATTTATGGATATCACTAATCAAAAATTTCATTTTGATGTATCAGAGTGTGCACGGGGTCTTAAAAAGTCTTTAATTTAGGCCTTTAAATGTCTTAAATTCACTGAAATATTGCGTATTAGGTGTTAAATCATTTCAAACAGCTCCTCAATTAGGTCGACACCATCCAGTGACCAACATTACATCCCAATAAAACCTTATTTTTTAATATTTAACTTTTTTATATTGCAGCGATACAACAGCTGTTAGACATCTGACAGAAAATTCCTATAATCAGGATGATCTTCATTATATTTTTGCTCCTAAAATGAAATATAATAAGTACTGTAAAGCGATAATACATGAAGCTGCATATTAAACTTCTAATACTTTTTTGATTCTTCAAAAAACCTTTTAATCTTTGGCCTGTATATGAAATGTACTGTCATAGCTTCTGGTTTATGTGGACTTGAAAACAAAAAGAAATTCAACAGTTTTCCAAAACGTTAATTTTATTGTACTGTTGCAAGAAAAAAGCTACATAAACAGCAATAAATGATCAGATGACCTGAATGTTGACAGACTGTAGTTCTCAGATGTTTTTCTCTGTCACAGGATAAACACTCATGCAGTTCTCAATCTCGTTCAGTCAGAGCCATCAGATGAGTGTCGATCTCAGACTCGGACAAAATTCTGAAAAATACACAAATATACTTTACTAAAAGAAAAACAATCATTCATTTAATTAAAGGGCTGGATTTTATTTTGATACAATTATTTATATACCATTTTATTACTATAAGACTCTAAATCTTCTGTTTTTTTGTTTGTTTTTTATTAGAATGATATAATGCTAGTAATAATGACAGTAAACAAGCAAGAAAGGACAACAGTAATAATCATTAACAAAAACTACTACAATAATAATAATAATCATCCTCATTTAAAAAATAAATCACAAGTACTAACCCAACTACTACTACAGAGAGTTTCTCATGTTACAACTATTACTACTGCTACTACAGCCACAACCACTACTACTACTACAATGTCTACTACTACTGATACTTTTACAACGACTACTACCACTGATACTACTACAGCAATGACTGCTACTACAACATCTACATCAACAATGTCTACTACTTCTGATACTACTACACCGATAACGACTACTACTAATACTACTACACATCCACTACTTCTGATACCACTATACCAACGACATCTACTACAGATACTACTTCAAAAAACCCTCTACAACCGCTAAAACCACTATGACTACTACTACAACTACAGCAACCTGAATAAAGACAATGGTAGAAATAGTTGTAATAATGATGAGGAGATAACAGTCAGGACAGTAATATTAATAATGATAACAAAAGTATAAGTAATAATATTAATGCTAATAGTGAGGAGATAAATCTTCCATTTTAATAGACTTAAAAAGCAAAATTTGTTTCAATAGCGCAAAGCTTATTCTTTTGAACAAATCTTGTCTCATTTCATTATCAAGAAATTTATTTTTTACTATGTTAAACACAGTATGTGAAATCCTAGATATATTCTTAGCAATGTTGTTTTTTTATTTTGCCCATTTTTTGCAGTCAAATCTGAGGATTTTAGGTAGGGTCGGGTATCGTTCGACTTTATTTCGTTTGACTTTTTTATCGATGCTAAATCGGTACTTTTAAAATGTACCAGTGCCAAAAAGGTGCCTGAACCGAGACTTGAGCCACAAAATTATGGAGGATGATTCTAGAAAAATCTTTTACATGACAAAAAAATCTTTTAATCATTTTAGTTGAACAATATAGTTAAAGTTTAAAGTAAACATCAATTCATATTTTATATATTTGAATTAAATTGCATTAATATAATTATTTTGTTTATTTGTTTGTTAGCATGAATTAAAAAAATTGAATTATTCAATTAACATTACATTAGCTTACTAACCTGTGAAAGGCTGTCACCAAAATCAGAGAACGACTTTTTTCTCGGGTTGTGGCTTGTGACTACGTTTACATGGACATCAGTGATCTAACGATTTGCCTTAATCTAAATAAGACAATAATATGATTAAGGTGTTTACATGAGTTGCTTTTTAAATGTTTCTTTTATGATCCTATGAGTTATACATAGATTAACGTCGCTGCGACACCGCACTATTCACGTTTCCTCCAGAGTTTTGTGTAATTTCAGGTGTTTGATTTAAAATTTTTAACTGCAATTAAAAAAAGTTTCGCTTTCATTCAGCAACATATTGTTCATGCCTGAGGTCTTGAGGTATTGGATGGGAATATGAAGTAAGGACTGGTAAAAGAGTGCTGTTCTAAGGGAATTTGATTAATGCACGCCTAATATAAATTAAAAACCTCCGCACTTCGTGACGCGGGTGTCTGTGGTCCTTTTAGGTAATCAAAAATCGTTGTTTACATGGTAGACTCTTAATCAGAGTATTGTCTTAATCATATTAAAATTGCAGTATTGGTGTCCCTGTAAACGTACTCGGTGTAAGTGCCAGATGATGTCAAAGTTTGATGTGTTTCTCCATACACACATCTATTTATCACACATCTTACTTTTATAAAGCAGGTTGGTGTGTCAGAATCGTTGCTTGTAAAGTATAGCCATACTTTAGAACGCTTAATTTAAGCAAATTTGATGAACACGATCATGCGTGATGATTAAAATGAAGAAAGTCGCTCACCGGATGCGATGTACTGCGCGCATTGCCTACATGTGCTTGCCTTGTCTGAGGAGCAAGAACAAACACCTAACATTGCCGCCGGTGTCCGTATCCCCCAAAGTTGTTTAGAATGGTGTGACACAACGCATACCTATGAGTGCCCTTGATGCATCCCTTTATGCTTCTTACGTCATTGTCGCAGCACCAGTGGAATATGCTGATTCGATTGGGAGTATACCGGTTACATAAGTACCGATGCCATAAGGGCACTGGGTTTTGGTACCCAACCCTAATTATAAGACCTTTTAAAACCTAAAAATATTTTATACTCTACAGAAGGGTGTGCAGTATTTTTTTTTTTTTAACAATGGTTATTATTATTATTAGATTTAATGAGAGTGTTTTGAATTATTATTAAAGCTATTCATACCTCACACACTGTTTGGTTCACAGCAGAGACATAAAGACACATTTTAAATGACTAATATTCATAACTGGTCATTGATTTCTGAAGCATTTTTGACTGTATATGGGTATTCTATACAGTACGTGGCTGTCACTAATCAAACAAAATCATACATCTTATTAATAAATAAATACAATAAAAACAATTAAAATACAATAAATAATAAAATACAAATAAAAGAAAATATTTTACAGACAAAAATATTGTAATCGTAATTATTATTACAATTTATTTATTTTTAAATATTTCCCAAGTGCTATTTAATAGAGCAAGGAATGTTTGTCACAGTATTCCCCAATATTTTTTTTCTTCTAAAGAACTGTGTTGTCCAATGACTTGCCTAATTAACCAAACTAAAACTAAATAACCCAGTTGAGCTGCACTTTAAGCTGAATATTAGCATCTTAGTAAAAAAAATCAGTTATTAGAAATTATTTTAAAAACTGTGTTGCAAAAATGAAAAAAGTCTCTCCATTTAACAGTGCTTAGGAACTAGTAGCTGTTTATATCTGTTGGGGATTTTTTTCACCGTTTATAGCATTTGGTTTTCGTGGTTGTCACCCAGCACATATGTAAACACTAGTGTAGTGAGATGCAAATGTTACATCCTGTTGTATTTGTGTGTGATCTACAAACTGACCTGAACTTGGGCTCTTCTGTGGTCACGACGCCGATCTCCAGCTCGGATGGCTTGAAGTCGATGGCCAGAACTGTAGACAAGCAGCTGATGGCAGTCTGAGAAGCAAAACAAAACCATCATTGGTTGATCTGATTGCATTGACTTCATACTGACGCAGAAGATTGACGTTCTTGTGCAAACCTCCACTGTTTGGTCAAAGGTCCAGTCCAGTTTCTTCTTGATCTTCTTCTCCAGAAAGCTGGTGGCCTCTGTTTGTTTGACTCCCGCAGCAGTGGCTTTAAAACCGCAGTAATAACCGGCAGGATCGCATTTGTAGACCTGCGGCCCGAGCTCCTCGTCCACACCAACCACAATCATACCTGACCATATAAACAACAATATGCTATTGGCGGATTCACTCTACAGCAGCATTTCTCATCTGTTCAGAATGAGATACTGTACATTTCTTTTTAGACATACTGCTTTGAAAAGTGTGCTTTTTTCATTCATTTTCCTTTGACTTAGTATTTATCAAGGGTCGCCAGAGCGGAATGAACCGCCAGTAGTTGTTTTTGCAAGTATGAAACACATAGGCGAGGCAGTGGCGCAGTAGGTAGTGCTGTGGCCTAACAGCAAGAAGGTCGCTGGTTCGAACCTCGGCTTAGTTGGTGTTTCTGTGTGGAGTTTGCATGTTCTCCCTGCCTTCGCGTGGGTTTCCTCCGGGTGCTCTGGTTTCCCTCACAGTCCAAAGACATGTGGTACAGGTGAATTAGGTAGGCTAAATTGTCCGTAGTGTATGAGCATGCGTGTGTGTGCGTGTGTGTGTGTGTGTGTGTGTGTGTGAATGTGTGTGTGGATGTTTCCCAGAGATGGGTTGCGGCTGGAAGGGCATCCGCTGCTTAAAAACTTGCTGGATAAGTTGGCAGTTCATTCCGCAGTAGCGACCCTGGATTAATAAATGGACTAAGCCGACAAGAAAATGAATGAATGAATGAATAAAAAAAAATTAACATAGCTTTTTCCTTAAAAACTTTTGGTTGTCATCAGGATAAAAAAACAGACATTTTTCCAGTGTGTAACCTTTTTAAAATTTCCATTAAAGGGTTAAAAAAACAACAACATTTTTGTCCCTTTTTTGCACTTGTTTTCAGAAATATTAAATTTGATTATTTTGCTTACCCCATTGCAGATTATTTTGCTTGTTTAAAATAATAAACTAATTTCATTTTCACTTATTTCAGAAAAAATGTAATTTTTTTTGCTTTATTTAAGAATTTGTAAATATTTAAACTAGAAACAAGACAAAAACTCTAAGAATGAAAATCACTTTTATAGTCCAAATATCAGAAAATTCTTAAATCAAGAAGTATTTTCTAGAGAAGTAAAACATAGTCGTTTTCAGAAATAATAACGTGAAAATGATGGGAGTTTTCCTTAAAACAAGCAAAATAATAAGCCAACTGGGTAAGCAAAATAATCTTGTTTTCACTTAGAAATTAGATTATTTTTCCTACCCCGTAGACGGTTTATTTTTGCTAGGAAAAATTAAATTTTGACTTATTTGAGAATTTTATTTTTACTTGTCTAAAAAAATGCTGCTTTATTTAAAAGTTTGAAGATATTTAGACTAGAAACAAGATAAAAATTCTAAGTAAGAAAATCCGTTTTTGCTGTGTAGATTGATTTCCCACTACATTTGAGAAAATGTTCAAAAGAGGCATAAATAAAATTTTTTAATTGTCATACAACAATTAAAAGTAGTTGCACACTGGAATATATATAGAATAAAAATGTCTGTTTTTATAATCATGATAATGACCAAAACTCAATAAAATCAAAGCATTTTATCAATTTAAACTGTTAGTTGTTTTTTTGTTACATCATGTAATGCAAAGCATTTAACCTGATATTAAATATTATCCTTCTGCAGCCTTATTATTATTATCATTAATGCTGAAAACTGCTGTCCTGGTTATATATTCACAATGTAATACCCATGTGTACAATGGAGATTTGAGATTATCATGGAAGGAATTATATTAGAACCATACGTTCTCACCCTGGATGTAAATAGTCTTTTCATTTTTATTATTATTATTTTTTTTCAACTTTTATGCTATTTTGCTTTTTATAATGAGACAAAATTTGAGTGCATTATATAGTAAGTACACCTGGCCATAATGTATGTTAATTGTATGATTTTTAAGGTCACATGCTGAGTTTCAAATGTAACTTCAAATACTGTACGATTGTACTCAAGTGAGTGTTAACAATAAACATAAAAGATAACTGCTATGCTGCTAAATATTTTTGTAGAAACTGTGCTTCAGTTTTTTTTTCAGAATTCTGTGATGAAGAGAACAGAGTTTTACTGGAAAAATCTTTTGTTACAATAAAAATTCTTTACGGTTACTTGTACACTCTTACAAAATAAACGTGTTCATTTATTCAATAAAACCATCACACTGACCTCAAACATTGGAATGGTAATGCATGTATGCATGTATTATGAGTACCAGTAAGTGCTATCACCTAGTGGGGATTTTTCAGACACAAAGGACATATGTAAATGCTGTGTGATATGTAAATCTTTCATTGCACAATGCAACACCTTAGCATTCAGCCTGTGTGTCTGTGTGGTGGCCAGTATAAATGAGTTCAGCCCTCACAAATCTCTCTTTTAAATTAAAATTTTCTATATTATGCTTTACAATAATATATTTGCGCATATTCATTAGATTTGTCAGTGTCAAAACCAAAACTGAAACTAATCAGATAACAAAATATCTTAAGATCACAGTGTAAAGATTAATACCCAATAAATTTGTTAGGGAAGTAGTTGAGCAGTTTTTTTTTGTAATAATGATAAGGGGGTGGGAGGATCAAGAGAAACATAAAAAATATTACATTTTGTTGATTTTTACTACATTGTTTTTGCAACACCTTATTTGAATTAAAATGCATTATCTTTCCATTCCTTTTGATGTTGGTTGATTAAACTCTTATTTTGGTAAATATACCTATTTAATACTTAATGTTTAAATCATTAATGTTTGATAATGAATGTTAATGTTTAAATACACCAAAATATATTGGCTATATTGGCTGAGAACTGAATAAAAATATTCAAAAATTTCAAATTGTGTGAACCAAATTTAATCATTTATGCTGTGTTATATTGTGTGTATATATATATATATATATATATATATATATATATATATATATATATATATATATATATATATATATATATATATATATATGAAAAAAGCAGATAAAATGATAAATAGATAAAATACATTTTTTGAAAATGACGTTAAATGCCATTTTTGGGAAGGGGGGGCAACTTAATCATTTCATGTTCAATCCACTTAAATCTGTAAACAAAAAAAAAAGTTTAAATAATTAAATTAAAAGTAACATAATTCCTTCATGTTATAACACAAATCGATTGTGAAGAACCCAGCATGTTTAACACTGTAAATCAGTGGCGATTCAAGTTTAAATGGCACCCTATGAGATGATAGATAGATAGATAGATAGATAGATAGATAGATAGATAGATAGATAGATAGATAGATAGATAGATAGATAGATAGATAGATAGAAAGAAATATTTTAAATAAAAACATTTAAAATAATTATTTTAAATACATTTAAATATATTTATTTATTTTAAATAAATATAAAAATTTGTTTATTATTATTATTACTATTATTATTATACAGCTATTATTCTAAAAAATAACATAAATAAATCCTAAATGTAACTGAAAAACAATGTAAAGACACAACTGGAGTAATATTCTAAGACTTTTGCATGAATATTAATTATGACAGTTCAAGAAATACAGAATAAAAAAAAATATGTTTCATAGAACTATCTGTTGTCTTAGACCCGACTCATGGCCAAGAATTAATATTATAAAGTCTTAGTTACCTCCCTGACTCAATATTCCTCCATTCTGCTTCATAGCCATGCTTAGTCAAAGTAACATCATCATCATCATCATACGGTATAAACTTTAGTTTTGTCGACTTGCATGTTGACGTATATCGGCGTGCATGTAAACAACCGGGATCGGGAGATGCACGCGGGAATGGCTTTCAGCACACATGTGTCAATTTGTTTTCACCAGTGTTGTTTCGGTTGCACATAAAGAATGACAAACTTGCGTGTGCAAAAGACGCCAATGTAAATGGCCCCTAACATCTCTATTCTTGGATAACCGCTCTATTCACTTGCATAAAGTAAATCTTATCTCAAAGCTTTTACTGGGGCACTTTTTTTTGTCTCTCCTTGACGCCTCCAGCAAGTTGCCACCCTGGGCGATTGCCCATTTTGCCCATGCCTAAATCTACCACTGCTGTAGATAAAATGTTAGAACTAGAAAATCTGAGAATTTTTTTAAGAAAAGAAAACGGAATACAAAAATGATTTGTATTAGAGGATTACAAAAATACTTTATTTTTATATTTTAACAAAAATATGTTTTTAAAACTCCTCTTGGAAAAATATAAATCACTCCCAAATCAAGACCTGCTGTAAGAGTAGGGAGGTATATAATTCACTCAACTGAACTAAACCGAGTCAACATTGAAAGAAAAAAAAAAAAACATTAGGCAAAATCATAAAGACAAATCCGTCATGTCACAGTTACTGACTTTTCTAAAACTAAAAAAGCTGCTTAGATGTGACTTGCATACAGCGCTAACAGAAGAAAAAAAAAAAGACAAGTGTTCTCACAGCATCCAAGCGGCCTCATCTCTGCATTCTGCGTGTACACCTGAGAGATGTCTGCGATGCGCTTGCACAGCATATCCACCGGGATCTCATAACCATATTTGTACTTCCAGTTAGCAGCTTCATATCGCGCTCTCTGCACCTGCGACCTGCTGTCAGCTTCAGAGAGAAACACAATACAGCACATGTGGTGTCAGATAATACTCACTTTTACATTTCATCATACAGGAGACACTGAAAACTGAACATAAGCTGGACAGTAGCTGTATCTGTGTGTGTGTGTGTGTGTGTGTGTGTGTGTGTGTGTGTGTGTGTGTGTGTGTGTGTGTGTGTAAACAGCACTTTGGTCAACTTTCAACGGCTGCTTTTAAATGTGCTTTATAAACAAATGTTGAATTGAACTATTAAAGAGTGAGTAAATGATAATAAAATTTTCATTTTGGGGTGAATTATTCCTTTAAGACAAGACACTTCAGACAAAAATACCGTTTTACGCAGGTCATTTTGGAGATTTTTATGTTTCCATGGAGTGTTTCTATAAGTTTAATGGAAAGATAATATTTAAACCTCACTTGTAAGTGTTACTTTTACTGCACTTTATCAATGTGTCAGTAGATTTTAATAACGATCATTCATTCATTCATTTTCCTTCAACTTGATCTCTCATTTATCACCCCAGCGGAATGAACCAGCAACTATTCTGGCATATGTTTTACGCAGTGGATGGCCTTCCATCTGCAACCCAGTACTGGGAAACACCCATACACTCTCACATTCACAACGGTATAGGTCTCAAACTTGATTCCTAGAGGGCCGCAGCTCTGCACAGCTTTGCTCCAACCCTAATGAAACACAGGTAATGCAACTAATCAAGGTGCTTGAGACTCTTTTGAACAACTTGATTATTCGTATCAGCTGTGTATGATTAGGGGTGGAGCAAAACTGTGCAGAGCTGTGGCCCTCTAGGAATAGAGTCAAGACCCAAGCACTATGGCCAATTTAGTTCATCTAATTCACCTATAGTGCATGTCTTTGGCCTGTGGGGGAAACCAGAGCACCCAGAGCAAACCCACGTGAACACGGGGTCCCTTTTAATAACAATACTGTACATTTTTCTCAACATAAAACTCCAATTTTGCAGCTCATATATTAAGCACACTTCACAGTTTCATTCATATCTATATTCGGAAGCTTCTTTAGAGGAATATGATCATAAACAATTAGCCTTATTTTACACAAGATTTTATTCTAAAAACAAATATGAAAATATGCTTTCTGGCAGATTATGCAGTCTTTTCTGAATTGTGGAGTGATAATAAGACCCTCTGTAAAAGCATTTCATTGTAATATGACCACCAAAAGAAGAGAAAAAAGAAGTGTATGAGTGTGTTTGTGTGTGTAAATAAGTTTACCTGTCATGCCAGACATCACGCAGCCAATGTTCTCTGTTATTCTGAATAAATGAGTGACAGTGGACGAATCCAGAAGCTTATCCTGGCCGAGTAAAAATAAAGAAAAGATGAGCGAAAACTGCAATGACTGGTTCCTCGTAAATCTTCAATTTGAGTTACAGAAACATTTTTGCTTGAATAATTAATAACAGAGAGATATGCAGCTATGAGGGAAAAATAAACAACCAAATGGAAATGCTCAGTTTCTATGGAATTACTGGATAAGTTTTACATTTCCTTTTACATTTAAATAAACAAATGAATAATAATGCCAGATTTAGTATGTATATAACAAGTGGTTTTATTGGATTGAACACTTATTGTTGATGTGGTAGTAACAATGTTAAAACAACTTTAGGAGAACGTTCTCCTAATGTTAAAATAATGTTTTAGTTTCATTAAGAAAGAAAATAACCAAAACTAAGCATCAAAAGAACGTTCCTGAGACCATGAATGGTCATTAGGGGAATAAGCTTGCATAAACAAAGGGTTTTGTCATTAAATTCGATGCCATTTTTCACAAATTTTGTTACAATTTTGTAAAGTGGTCGTTGAAGATTAAAACTGAACTTACAGGAACTTTCCTTTGGGTAATAACAACTGCACAGTCTTTCCCTCGAACAGCTACTGACGTCAGACCTCCCTGATTAATGGCCTTGAAAGCATATTCTGTGAAAATGAATATGAACACATTAGCAATGATCATGCATTTATTCATAAAATAAAAAAAACTCATTTATTTTTATGTAATGTATGTATTTTGTTTTATTTAAATGTAATAACCTTTTTTATTATTACCTGTTTTAAATATATACACTAACAAACACACACTAGGGCTGCACAACATATAATTTGAGCATCGATATCACAATGTGTACGTCCGCAATAGTCACATCGCAAGACCTGCAATGTTGGGTTATGTATATAAATAACCAGAATCTACAGGTCAAAACACATTAAGCATTGAATTCAAAGAAATTGAACCATTATAGAGTGAAAGTTCAACGTGTTTTTAAGGCCTTTGTGAACATTTTAAGAGTTTAAAGCAATTTAGGAGAACATATAGGGCATAAAGTTTTAATTTTTATATGATGAAGACTAGGCAATGCTCTTTTACATTTGATTAATCAATTTCTGTAACAGAATACTGTTAGACACTCCCCACAAAACCATTAAAGCGCTGTTTATTTCACTTGAACATTCTCTCCACTGTGCTTATTTATGACTGTAGCTTGATTATTATAAGTATATAATAAATGACATGAAATACATCCTAATCAATCTAAATCAATGACTTTTCAAATAGAGCTATTTTAGTCATGTGGTGAAATTGTACTTATATCGTAATATATATCGCTGGGGGAAAATCATCAAATGTCATGCAGACTTAATGTATACATTTTTAGACATAAGAAACATAAACGATTTTATAATCATTTGACTGTAACTGTTACTTAATGATTCATCGTTTTACAAAGCTAGTTATATGTACGTTGTGTATAGTGGAATTATACTTCACGAGGAGCCTAAATGAGTCAGTTTAACTAAAATAATATAATTAATAAGCATAATTGTAAACACTAGGAAACTGAAAGCACTTTTACACATTTTTAGTCAAACTGAGCTCAGCTGTTTCTGCCATGAACGTGAGAGCTAAGAACTAACAGTAACTAACAAATACATGAGAAGGTGAATTATCCTCATTTTAACAGCATATTCAGTGTTTTAACCTTTAGCTCAATCACATTAAAGTGAAATACTAGCACAAACGCAGCATCCAGAGCAGGAGAAGCTGCTGAATGATGCTGCAGCAAAATGACTGAGCATTTATTCTTTCGATTTAATAAAGGCGCGATTTCGTCGATACGCACCGACTTGATAGAGTCTCCCCTCCGGAGAAAAGATGGTGATGTGTCGGTCAAACCCCGCGCTCGAGCCCCGGGACATTATAACAGAGATTTAATGCTAAAAGTTTGTAAACAGATCTAAACACTGCGCTCTAACGTACACCGGATGTGATAACACCGGCGTCGGCTTTCATATCCGGGTGAAGAAGTGTCGTGACGCGTCGTGCTCACATCACGCTTCACTGTTATTTATTTGGAAAGAGCGAAGTTTGATATGTCAAAATGATCATGTCAGTGCGTGTAACAATTTTACTGTCGTTTGCAACGTTTAATTATTTTGGGAGAATTTTACATTTTTAAGAAAAATCAAAGTCAAATTTCATTTATTTTAGAATTTGTGAAAAATTATTTTCGTTTTAAAGCATTTAAAAAGGATTTACTCGTTTTATTTAAATCCATAAAACAGGTGAACACAAAACAAGTGCCTTCCTAAGTTCTGTCAGTTAATATGGATTGACCCCCTGAATTTATTTTAATTTGTATTATTATCATTAATGGTTTCATTTTTATGTTATTATTTGTTATTTTATACTGTTTTGTTTATTATATGCTGCTTGGATATAATGATATATGTTTAACAATGGAATTAATTAAAGGTTAAACAAAGAGGGAGAAATTTTTATTTTTTAATTAAAATAATTATATAGTTTCTTTGTTCATATATATATATATATATATATATATATATATATATATATATATATATATATATATATATATATATATATATATATAATTATTATACTATGTGAATCTCCTGTTCCACCACATCCCAAAGATACTCCATTGAATTGAGTTTTGGGTACTGTGGAGGCCATTTGAGTACAGTGAACTCCTTGTCATGTTCAAGAAACCAGCCTGAGATGATTCGCACTTTAAGACATGGCGCATTATCCTGCTGGAAGTATAAGGACATGGTCAGCAACAATACATAGGTAGGCTGTGGCGTCGACACAATGCTCAATGGATACTAGTGAGCCTAAAGTGTGCCAAGAAAATATCCCCCACACCATAACACCACCACCAGCAGTCTAAACTGTTGATACAAGGCAGGATGGATCCATGCTTTCATGCTTTTAAATTCTGACCCTACCATCTGAATGTTGCAGCAGAAATAAGACTCATCAGACCAGGCAACGTTTTTCTAATCTTCTATTGTCCAATTTTGGTGCTAATTGTAGCCTCAATTTCCTATTCTTAGCTGACAGGAGTGGCATCCGATGTGGTCTGCTTCTGTAGCCCGTCTGCCTCAAGGATGGATGTGTTGTGCATTCAAAAATGCTCTTCTGCTACAACCTCGTTTGTAACGAGTGTTTATTTAAGTTACTGTTGCCTTTCTATCAGCTGGAACCAGTCTGGCCTCCTCTGACCTTTGGCAATAACAAGGCATTTGCACTCACAGAACTGCCGCTCACTGGATGTTTTCTCTTTGTCCATTCTCTGTAAACCCTAGAGATGGTTGTGCGAGAAAATCCCAGTAGATCAGCAGCTTCTGAAACACCAGACTGTTTGGCACCAACAACCATGCCAAGTTCAAAGTAACTTAAATCACCTTTCTTCCCCATTCTGATGCTTGGTTTGAACTGCAGCAGATCGTCTAGACCATGTCTACATGCCTAAATGCATTGAGTTACTGCCATGTGATTGGCTGATTACAAATTTGTGTCTAATTACACATTAGAAAATGTTCATGCCATTTCATTATAAAAATAAATCCCGTATATTGAGGGTCATGCATTTTAATAAACAGAAAATATTTACCATATAAACTGAATTTTAAGAAATCGTAAATTATATTCAAATTATTCACATTGGCTGTTAAATGTTAATCTACTACTTTAGAGCCTTGCTTTGTTTCTTTGCTAAGAAAAATACTAGTCTCTATACAACATTTATAATGCTAAAAAATCTAATTGATGCTTTCTGCAATGAGTAAAATTCTATAAGGCAGTGTAAACCTAATTTAATGCAGTATTTGTTTAGTATTATAATTGTTATGCAAATCCAGTCGTTGTTCTCTGAAAGTTTATTACTGACACAATTACAGACAGAAACATCAAGTGTTTGAGGTTTCCACACCTAGCATAAGAGTACAAAAGAGCATGCTTTATTACACGTTTAGAATTTACCACCACCTGACAATTATGAGGAAGCACCTATTTCTATTAACATCATAAAATCTAGGTTATATGACACCTTGATTTCTTTTGTTGGTTCATATTTACCTACAACCTAAGTTTCATTAATTGAAAATTACATATTTTTTTTCCCTGGGCGACATGATGGCTCAGTGGTTAACACTGTCACTTCATAGCAAGAAGGTCACTGGTTCAAGTCCCGGCTGGGCCAGTTGGCATTTCTGTGTGGAGTTTGCAAGTTCTCCCTGTGTTTGTGTGGGTTTTCTTACAAGTGCTCCAGTTTCCCCCACAGTCCAAACACATGCACTATAAGTGAACTGAATAAACTACATTGACCATAGCGTGTGTGTGAATGAGATGTGTTAATGTATGGGGGTTTCCCAGTACTGGGTTATAGATGGAAGAAGATCCGCTGCATAAAACAGATACTGGAATAGTTGCCGGTTCATTCCGCTGTGGCAACCTCTGAAATAGAGAGCTAAAGAAAAATAAATGAATGAATATTTTTTTCCTTGGCAAATGTGTTCTGTTCAATTTCTTTTTGAGTAAAAATTATCATTCGTTTTTAAAATGACTTCTAGAAGACGCTGACTAAAATTTCATTCAGCATTACAATTGTTCATATACCAAACACTTTGATCAGTAATATTTAGAGTAAGAATTATTTGATGACATATTAAAAGACTCTATTAAAGGAGTCTTAGTGCAGCACTAACATGGTAATTAATTGTCATCTAAAGGCATTATACCACTAGGTTAGTAATCACTTAAAATATTATTAAATTTAGCATGATTACTTATTCTTTTGATACTTTACAACTATCTTTCGCTTTACCTAAAATTAGTACTCACCTAAAATATGATTAAATTTAGTTTGACCACTTTTATATATTTGAATAAGTACAGGCTATAATAAAGATTCATTCATGCATAATACATTACTGACAATGAACTGTTATTTCAGCCGTATTAAACCATAAAACCTTTCTATATTTAGATGTGATGTTTTCTTCAGTTGAAACCAGAAGTTTACATACACTAAAAAAGAAGCACAACCATAAAAATAATGTCTGATGGTAAACTAATTGTTACTATTTTAGGTCTGTTAGGATTACCTAAATCATTTACATTTGCTAAATGCCAGAATAATGAGAGTAATTTTTATTAATTTCTAGACAGTCAAAAGTTTACATACATTTCCTTGGTAGTTTTTTAGCTTTGTTTTTAAACTGAATAACTTTGGTCAAATGTTTTGGGTATCCTTCCACAAGCTTCTCACAATAGTTTTTTGGCCCATTCCTCCTGACAGAATTGGTGCAACTGAGTCAGATTCGCGCAAGCTTTTTCAGCTCTGCCCACAAATTTTCTATAGGATTGAGATCAGGGCTTTGTGATGGCCAAATCATTCACTCAGTTGTCCTTAAAGCACATTTTAAGTAATTTGGCAGTATGCTTAGGGTCGTGGTCTGTTTGGAAGACCCATTTGTGGCCAAGTTTTAATTTCCTGGCTGATGTCTTGAGATGTTGCTTTAGTATTTCTACATAATGTTCTTTCCTCATGATGCCATCTATGCTGTGAAGTGGACCAGTCCCTCCTGCAGCAAATCAGCCCCACAACATGATGCTGCCGTCCCCATACTTCACAGTTGGGATGGTGTTCCTAGGCTCGTAAGCTTGTCCTCCAAATGTAACACTGGTCATTATGGCCAAACAGTTCAATCGTAGTTCCATCAGACCACAGGACATGTCTCCAAAAATTAGTCTTTTTCCCAGTGTAATTTAGTCAAAAGAAGGTAATGATTCGCACTCAATTGCTTCATACTGTTTTTATTTTTACTTTTTCTTACATTTTACGGGTGATAACAGACAAACAGACGTTTCACACACTGAGGAAGGCTTTGTGCCGAAACATCTGTTTGTCTGTTATCACCCGTAAAATGTAAGAAAAAGTAAAAATAAAAACAGTATGAAGCAATTGAGTGCGAATCATTACCTTCTTTTGAATAATAGTAACGATCAGATTAACGCACCAAACCAAAGAAGTAACTAAAAAAAACGCAAGCGCGCAGGACAAACTTCAGTAACTCTGCACCAGTGTAATTTAGCAAATTGTAATCTGGCTTTTTTGTTGACACTGGCTTGTTGATTTTCCCATGTTGTCACACAAGGAAGCAGTGTGTTTGAGGTTTTCCTTAAATATTATTCTACAGTTGTGCCACCAATTAACTCAAATGTTGTTAATTACCAATCAGAAACTTCCAAAACCTTGACATCATCATCTGAGCTTTTTCAGAGGCATAATAACCTTGTTGTATGTAAACTTCACATTCAAGAAAAGTTATAACCATTTCTGATAAATTATTCACACTATTATTAACACTATTCTGATATTAAGCATAACAGAAACACATGTGATAATCCTAACTTACCTAGAAGAGAAAAAGTTTAGTCACATTAACATATGACTTTGTTTTATACGGTTATGTGCCTTTTTATACAGTGTATGTAAACTTCTGGTTTCATCTGTATACTATACTATATTATGTATTATGAATTATACTATTTTATATACTGTATTATCTCTGACCCTGATATAAAACATAAATTCAAATCAGATCTTGGACTAATATAATAGTAGCAGAAGAATAAAACACAACTAGATATTTTGCAAACCATTTTTGTTTTATTTGAGACTTTCAGCATCTCATTAATCTCGAGTCAGACAGAGCCATTTCTGAGGAACCTCATAAGAAGCTCTGTCTTCTGCTTTCTGGTCGTAGGGAATGTGCCAGGAGCTGCCGTTGGTTTGAATGATGGTATCATAACTCAAGATCCTCTGAAAAACACACAGTAAAGCCAGATAAGATGTCATCCTAATAAATATAGCAGTCCTTTAAAGGGGTCATCGCATGTCAAATCAAAGTGCTCTTGATCTTTTGACATAGGACAGATCTTTGTTTCATTAAAACATCCTGCAAGTTTAAATGCCTACAACATTGTTCTTGCAATAAATAAATTATATATACATAGACAAGCTGTAGAAATGACATGTTTGCCAATGAGGTGGCATGTGACATCACAAGGGTACACTGTATATTTAAAAAAAAAAAGATGAGTCAATATTTTAAGGCAACCAGCTTCAGGACATTTTTGAGTACTGAACTTGACTTGATTTAAGTTGAGTAAAATCAAAAATGTCCTGAAGCTGGTTGCCTTAATTTTATCTTCAGTCAACTTTTTTTGCAGTGTACATTCATTTGCAAATAGGAGCATAGGCTCCGCCCACTCCAAGCACTTTTAGCTTAAGTTAATAATTTCATAATGCGTTGTCAGTGAATAATGGTTTTACATGGATAATGTTGTCAAAAACACGGCGATACAACACTGTGCAATAGCACTGGGGTGTTGATGCTTGTTTCCATAAAATGGCATTAGCCAATCAAAACAATGGCCATTTACTGACAATTATTTTTACTTTACTTACTTGACTTAAATTAGACCTTTTCATTAGACATTTTACAGATAAACAGCTTTTTCTCTTTCATTTTTTAATCCATTTAGCCGATCTCACGCTCTGGCAGGCGGACTTTTAGCTAAGCTTAGCATAGATCATTGAATCGGATTAGACCATTAGCATCTCACTCAAAAATGACCCAAGGTTTGATAATTTTCCTATTTACAGCTTCACTCGTCTGTAGTTACGTTGTGTACTAAGACCAATGAAAAAATGCTATTTTCTAGGTTGATATGGCTGGGAATATACTTTCATTCTGGTGGAATGATATTATGCAGCAACAGGGAAAAGAGGATCAAAAATAATTGGTTTTCTAAATATACATGAGTTTTTTTGTGTAAACTATATAAGTGAACGTCAAAGAAAACGTTAAAATAATATAAATAATACAAAAAAAATACATGTCGTGACCCCTCTAAAGTAACACTCCACTTTTTTTTTGGAAACAGACTCATTTTATAGCTTCCCTATATGGTTAAGTAGTTGAGTTTTACCATTTTTCAATGGTAATGTCTAATCTGTAGTTACATATTGTACTAAGACTGAATGAACTTCTCTTTTTCCTCAGTCTTAACACTTGATGTCAAGCTTTAATTAAAAAAAAATCAAAAAGTGAAATGCTAATGGTCTAATCAGATTCAATGATTTATGCTAAGCTAAGGTAAAAAAATACTGCTTTTTAGTTGTAAAATAAGCTCCCAGCACTCCTACACGCACCTCAAATCGAACTCTTTTTCCTGGTGTGTAATGGCTGATGACCAGCTGATGCCCACGCTGCCACTTGAAGAAGAGGCGTCTGGTGGCACTGTCCGGCAGGCAGGCTTTATGATCCCTCATCAGATCACGACTGAGAAACTTACAGTGAACGCCGGAGTTTAAAGCGGCGTACAGCAGATATGGGTCATCTTCAGAACTGTGGCAGTCATACAAAAACAATAACAGAATTTAAAAAACCTTTCTTGTGTAATGAATGAAATCACTTTGGTTTATATAAATTGACGCAAGTGAGCGGTCATGCTCGATTACATGTGTCAATAACACGTTTGAGTGAAACTGTTGCCAAACAAAGCAAGAGATTGAAGGATAAGTAATGACCTCGAAAATGATTTCGAAAGGTCTATAGAGGAGCGAGTGTTTGCGTCATTTATAGCCCATGCAAAATAGATTTTTTTAATATGACATAAGAATCCTGCTAAGATGATGATAAATTATATTCTCATAATATTCCTAATAATACATATATTGCAGATTGAACACAGTAAAGGACTGCATTTAAAATAGAAATTTTGAGTTTGGGTATAATCCTTTTTTTGTATTATTTTTCAAATATTTTTCAAGTGATGTAAAAAAAAGATTCACAGTGTTTCCTTTTATATTTATCTATATTATATATCTTCTGGAGACGGTCTTATATCTTTTAGTTTAGTTTGGAATCTAAAATATTTTGTAAATATATATAAAATGCTAATGTCAATATTATTAGCCCCCATAACAATTTTATCCCACTGTTATCTAATGACTTGACTAATTAATCTTACTTGCTTAGTTAACATAATTAATATAGTTAAGCCCTTAAATTGCTCTATTATCTTGCAAAATAACAAGTAACATAGTATGTAAAGTAATTATGGCAAAGACAAAATAAATTAGTCATTAGAAATTTTCTCTATTAAACAGCACTATAGGAAGATATTTGAAAAATAATTATTCTAATAATTTTGTCTTCAACTGCATATAGTGTAAAACATATGCTGGATAAGTTGGCAGTTCATTCCGCTGTGGGGACCACTGATGAATAAAGATCAAGCTGAAGGATGAATGAATGAACTTCATATAAAAAAATGGAAATACCTTGTTTTTATAGAACTGCAACATTAGTTCATTCTCCCGATTGTGAGTTTACACTTTATTCATTGACATTTCATGAATAAAAACAACAAAAAAGCAGCAATTCTAATAAGAAGATGCAGCTGTTAACTTATAATAATGTAAGCTAAAATGTACTTGTAAGAACAACAGTCAGAACTGTGAGATAAAAAGTTGGCGTGTTTTTTTTCCGTTGATGGAAACAAACTAACTCAGTTTCCCCAGATGCAGCAACTTCATCTTTATGACTGAACACTTGGCACCAGATTGGGCTGATTTGGTTTGCTTAGCACTTGGAATGAAACCAGTGCTTTATTTGCAAATTATGTATGCAATATTGAAATATTTAGTCACCCATGGTGTATTGTTTTGTTTGTAGCCATGACAGCATATAATCATGCATTCTTGATTGTTAGTGTTACTTTGTTTTTTTTAAATAATTATTTTTAAGGGTTTTTACTATGATAGGACAGTAGAGATTTCAGACAGGAAAGCATTGGGAGCAGAGAGAAGGGAAGGATCGGCAAAGGACCTTGAGCCGTGATTTGAACTCAGGTCGCCGTGAGCACGTCCGTGCTACATGTCAGCGCACAGTACCACTAGGTTGTTGGCGCCGTCGATTGATAGTGGTTTTCCCTGCAAGGTGTCTTTTTATCATGGAAGTCAATGGGGCAAAAACAGCCCCAAACATAACAAAGGGGAGGTCAAATTGCACAGAGTGTATTTTTAAGTAAAAAAAAAGTTTTTAAAGCATTTTAAAGTCTTTATGACTTTAATGTTGTGGCCAAATTAAGGGTGTACTCACACTAGGCTCTCTTTCCTGGTTCGTTTGACAAGTGTGAATGCTTCAAATTAGGCCTAGGTGTGGTTCAGTTGGCCAGCCCTGGCCCGGTTGGAAGGGGTGTGCCTGAGCGTGGTTTAGTTGGACTTTGGTGCGATACACTTGTGTGTGCAAAGCATGCCTGAGCTCTCAAGACACAACGTCACTTTTAAGGGACTGTTTCAGATGGATTTATTAATAATTTCTTGCTTTTCAATGAACTCAAACTGTCATAGTTTATTAAAGATGCAAATCCCTCGCTGCACCTTCAGCAAACCTCCCAATGCCTGGTTTCTGCATCGAGTGATCGTTGTGACCCACGGCCTTGCGCATTGTCGTGCATTTAAACTTCTGCATGGATACTTCCGAAACACTAGCTGGCAGTAGGTTTTTATGTTTTTCGAGTTTGTGGGTGTTTTGTTTTTTCTAAATGCTACCTTAATGTAGAAGTAGATCAAACTCGCTCATACTAAGGCGGGAGCTGCCAGACGTGCAACAACTTTAATCATAAGGTAAACACAAAACAACACTTTCCATCTGTTGCTCCTTTACGGGATTCGACACTTGTAAACACTCACTCAACAGGTTCACCCGTCAGCGCTACAAAGCCGACCAATCACAGAGCTTGCGCTGCGCATCGTTGCAATGTGTAGTTACATTTTTTGAAAGGTGCGCATCGATGTTGGTGATGGCCACGGCGAGAGGTATGCGACAGAGTAAAGGCTGCACTGAGCGTACGCTTGAGGCAGAAGTATAAATTAGCGTTAATATGTGCAGCAAGATGACCTTCATGAACATTTATGAGTATCAAAAGTGGTGGATCTGTTCAGCAAAAGATCTGACGGTGTAACTGCATATCAAATAACTTAAAATAATAAAAATAATAGAACTAAAGCAATCTCCACTGTGCTGAGCGAGAGTGCTTCTTTCCTGTAAACTGAACAGCCACATCATTGATGACATAAGCATGCTCAGACTCAAAGGCAAAAAATGCCATGTGAGTGCGGGCCGAGGGGGGAAGGGAAGGGGGACAATCAAATGTGCAAAATGAGTGTATGTTGTTACATTAATATATTAATATTAAGATAGAGACGAGATGAATTAAAAATATCACGTTTAACAACTGTAGTGAGATCCAGCGAAAGATCCTTGATGAACTGTCCGACGTCTGCTTCTCACATCTGGGGAGGTGTGCTCAAAGCACCCACTGACTGCCCGGAGCTCAGATGTGCACATATGCTGCAGCGCATGCCAGAGAGTGTGTGTGGTCACGTGATGTGCGTTTTCAGCGGTATAGTGTGGATGGAGATCTTTTTCAGATTTGCTAGGTGAAATGCCAGTGTGGATGTGGATCGTTTTAGTTCTAAAACGCTGTTTTAAAACGAACATGTAGTAGTGTAAATGGGGCCTGAGACTCAAAATCGTCCCAGAGAGGATGACAACATCCCTAACAGCACACAAGGGTTACATGAACAACTTTGTATGCTTTTTCTTGAGCACCAGTGCATTATGGTAACAGCATTCGTGTTGCAAGTCAGCTTGTGTTTCCTTTAAAATACTGCTTTTGTGGACAGTAGTGATGCACGGATGAATAAATAATTCTAATAAAATAATACATTATGATTAATCGCGGGTCGGTTGCGGGTGGATGTAGCGGGACATGGTAGTGGACCAGCGAAAAAGCAGAGAGTGGGCTTTGCAGAATGGGAAGATGAGACGCCAAAAATAATAGATGCAAGAGTACCCTACTGTACAAAGTTTCAATTAGAGGAGTCTGACTTGAGAAACAAGATCGCTTATTTCCACGACTGCAGCACCTTGCGAAGAGAATCTTGTTAATTCCTACAACAAGCGGTGCGAGCAAACGCTCATTCAGAGCAGCTGGCCGTGTTTTGGAGGCGAGGCGGAATCGCCCGAATCCAGGCACAGTAGATGCTATTCTGTTAGACGTTAAACCGATGTCCCGACTCTCTGTGGTCAGTAAAAATCCCAGGATGTCCTTCGAAAAAGAGTAGGGGTTTAACCCAGGCATCTTGGCCAAATCTGCCCACTGACCTCTGTCCATCATGGCCTCCTAACCCTCATCATATCATAATTGGCTTCATCACTCTGTCTCCTCTCCACCAATCAGCTGGTGTGTGGTGTGCTGTCTGACGCAAAAGGGCTGCCGTCGCGTCATCCAGGTGGATGCTGCACACTGGTGGTGGATGAGGAGATTCCCCCAATTGTGTAAAGCATTTTGAATGACCAGAAGCGCTATATAAAAGTAAGGAATTATTATTAAGGAATTATTATTTTTCTGTTTGTGCACAGTGCGAAGAAAAAGGCCAAGTAAACACAACATAGCTGCCGTTTAAGCTGAAGTGGCACCCTTTTTGTTATCTCGTTCCTGTATCTGTAAAAGCTAAAATGTCTTATTTTTACTTTCTGTATCTATTTGAAAAAGAAAATGTTGTCTAAAGACAAACTTTTGTTTTTATAAATAAATGTTCATTAAAAAACCTTTACGATTAACATATTATTTTACTATCAGAGATGCGCAGATTATAGCTCACTGAATCTGCTGTTAATATCCACGGTGACCTATCATTATGCCTAAAACAAAGAATTAAATTCTTAAAGCACAATCGGGTGCGGATACATATATCAGATAAAACTATGTATGCAGGCGGGTGGCGGGTGGATAATTAGTATGAAACCGCAGATTTGGGTGTCATTTCAGCTGATCCGCGCATCTCTTGTGGACAGCTCACTAGGATTTTGCAACACAAAAATAAAGAATTAAAAAGGGATTTTCATAGTGATGGCATAGAAGAACCATTTTTAGCTCCCCTTTAGAAAAAGGCTCTTTAAATAACTTTTTTTCATACCATGAAGTATTTATTAAATCTAAAGAACAAAACTACTTTGTGGAATTTGAATGGATGTTACAAGTTGTTCACGGAACCAGCAAAGCCAATAAAGAACATTTATTAATAAGAGTAAGTGTGTACAGTGTGTGTGTTTGTGATACTGACATGTCCTCCGTGAAGAAGCAGTGTGCTTTCTGTTTGATCAGGCTCATGTTTTGTCTGTCCCAGTTGCGTGAATGTCGTAGCATGTGCTTCCTGCCCAGAACCAGGATGTTGAGGCTCTGCTGCTCCAGCTCTGATACCACTGCCAGCAACTGCAGAGATCATTCACACACACACACACACACACAAGACACACACACTGACCTTTACTTTTCCATTCAGACATCACATACAAATCAGGCCATTCATGAGCTTTTTATTGAATGGGAGACCTCAGTTCATTCATCATTTTTACTATGATCTGCGACTTATGACTTTTTTAAAGGAATTTCCCTTGGCCTTACAGATGAATTCGGGACCTTTGGCTCTAGGGAAATTATTCTTACTCGCATTGTTATAACCTATTTTTGTACCACCCCCTCATACACACACACACAGCAACAGGGGGAGTTTCCTGATAACACAGGAAGTTGTTTTTCCAAAAACCCACCCCGCTAAAAGGTTACAACTGTAGGCTAAAAATATCCCTGTGTTCAGATTTAAGACCCCGTTCTGGCACACATTTTTTAAGACATAAAGATAATTATTTTTATTGTACTATACGGGTCTTTTTAGATATAAATAGATATAAATGACTTTTATAAGCTGTATCAGTATCAGGAAGTTATGACTAAATAAAATAATGAACTTTTCTGTGTAACCATGACTGTGCTTCAGTCATATAATTACTTATAATTTTTTATACATTTTTATATTTTTACATTTACATCATTTTGTAATTATATATATATATATATATATATATATATATATATATATATATATATATATATATATATATATATATATATATATATATATATATATATATATAATTATATTTATAATATTAATAATTAATATTTTATTTATTCATTTAGTTATTAAATGTATTAAAACTAAAAAACCTGAAAAATCACATGTACATAAGTATTCACAGCCTTTGAAGTGAAGCTTTAAACTGAGCTCAGGTACCAGCTCTGATGTTTCAGCACCTTAATTGGAGTTCACCTGTGGTAAATTCAGTTGATTGGACATGATTTGAAAAGGCATACACCTGTCTATATAAAATTCCAGGGTTGACAGTGCATGTCAAAGCACAAACCAAGCATGAAGACAAAGGAGTTGTCTCGAGGCACAAGGCTGGGGAAGGTTACAGAAAAATATTTGCTGCTCTGAAAGTTCCAATGAGCACAGTGGCCTCCATCATTCATAAGCGGAAGATGTTTAGAACCACCAGGACTCTTCCTAGAGCTGGCCGGTCATTTAAGCTGAGTGATCGGGGGAGAGGGGCCTTAGTCAGGGAGGTGATCAATAACCTGATGGTCACTCTGTCTGAGCTCCAGCCTTCTTCTATGGAGTGAGGAGAACCTTACAGAAGGACAACCATCTGTGCAGCAATCCCCCAATCAGGCCTGTATGGTAGAGTGGCCAGTTCAAAAGCCACTTCCCACCTGGAATTTGCCAAAAGGCATCTGAAGTACTCTCAGACTATAAGAAACAAAATTCTTTGGTCTGATGAGACTAAAATTGAAATCTTTGGAGTGAATGTCAGGCGTTACGTTTGGATAAAAGCAGGCACCGCTCATCACCAGGCTAATACCATCCCTACAGTGAAGCATGGTGGTGGCAGCATCATGCTGTGAGGATGTTTTTTAGCAGCAGGAACTGGAAGACTAGTCAGGATAGAGTGAAAGATGAATGCAGCAATGTACAGAGACCTCCTGAATGAAAACCTGCTTCAGAGTGCTCTTGACCTCAAACTGGGGCGACGGTTCATCTTCCAGCAGGACAATGACCCAAAGCACACCGCAGAAATATCAATGGAGTGGCTTCACAACAACTCAGTGAATGTCCTTGAGGGGCCCAGCCAAAGCCCAGACCTAAATCCTGGGCAAAAATTCCCAAACACAGGTGTGCCAAGCTTGTGGCATCATATTCAAAAAGACTTGAGGCGGTAATTGCTGCCCAAGGTTCATCAACAAAGTATTGAGCAAAGGCTGTGAATACTTATGCACATGTGTGTGTGTGTGTGTGTGTGTGTGTGTGTGTTTGTGTGTGTGTGTGTGTGTATATATATATATATATATATATATATATATATATATATATATATATATATATATATATATATATATATATATATATATATATATATATATATATATATAAACCATGCTATAATTTTATAATGGATATTATCTGCATTACAATATGAGTAGAATTTGAGATATTAAGATATTAAGATAACAATATGAGACAACATTATGAGAAATACATTTAATAGCTATATATTCAATGTGCACTTTATTGCAGTAGCCACCTTTGAGGTTACGGTATTATCCTTTCTAAATAAATCTTGAACTCAAATTTAGGTTACCGTAATTCCAACTATATTTTGAATATGCAAATCCTGTCCTAGTGAATTCCAGCTTATCTCGTATCCCCTGTAGAGTTATTTCAGACATGAGGAAGTGCTAAATGAGGAATCGCAGGTGTGTGATCTTTTTTTGCTAATTTATGATAAGGAAGTGGACGGCGAGCCACAGAGAGGCTGTTTAACTCTGGAAAGCACCTTACACACGATAATGTCCTGTTTCACAATCCAGCTTTTACCTCTGCTTGCGGTCACCTTTGTTCAAAGCGAGATAAAAAAAGATCATGATATTTCCTCGGCTGATTAGCAACAGCATTCCTACAAAGTAACTAGTTATTGGCCTGTCACAATAATCAATATATGAAGAGTTCAGATGCAAAAACCTGTAAATGCTGTTTGATATTTTTTTCTAAATTTAGCATTTTTCTCTGACTTCTCTGTGTAGGCTCACTAATTTTAGTTTTATAGTGATAAATACGTTCTTTTCCCAAATGATGTTTAACAGAACAAGGAAATTTTCACAGTATGTCTGATAATATTTTTTCTTCTGGAGAAAGTCTTATTTGTTTTATTTCGGCTAGAATAAAAGCAGTTTTTCATTTTTTAAAAACTATTTTGAGGTCAAACTTATTAGCCCCTTTAAGCTATTTTTTCCGATAGTCTACAGAACAAACCATCGTTATACAATAACTGCTTTTATTCTGGCAAAAAAAAATTCAAAGGGGTCTAATAATTCTGAATTTTACAGCTGCAAAAAATAACCTGAAACATTGTCGGTTGTTCACTTAACATAATTAATATATATATTTTTTGGTTATTTAAAAAAAAAAACTATGTTAATAAAAACTTTAAAAAAGTTAAATAATATAATTTTGGTTATTTAAAAATTCATATACAGACTGTAACAAATATCATGTTTTATATATATATATATATATATATATATATATATATATATATATATATATATATATATATATATATACATACATACACTTATTTATTTATTTATTTAGTTAGCATATGTGTGTTTTTGTTTTTATTTAATGAATTTAATGACTAAACCAAGAATTTAGATATTTTGCGAGCCCTGATTTTGGATGTTTTCTTTACATTAGACTGAAATAAAAAGACATGTTTCTGCCTGCAGTGTCTCACATTTGAAGGCATTTCTAGAATCTTCCAGCATGTTAGTCTTGCATTCAATTGCATTTTTTTGTGGCTTCTTTTACAGTAGTCTGTAAACAAAACTCACAGGCCTAACTTGACCACAAGCTAACTTTTGACTTTTTCATTTATTTTTCACAGCATGCTCATAGAGTGCAGAGAAAACCGGTTAATACTAGCATGTCATTTAATGCGCCAGTTAGCGAGGAAGTGGGGTAAATGTTACCAACCAAAAATAAACTTGACCACAAAAGACACATGTCTGAGTTAAAATACAGGGTTAGTCATAGCAGAATGAGCGTAAAATCCCCAGCCAGCGTGTAAAAATGCTAAGGGTTGCGTCTGCGCTCATCATGTGTGCTCTTGTGACGTGCATCGTCTGGAGATTTTTTTTTTAAAAGCAGAGGAACCTTTTAGATGAGTGGGCAGAAAAGAAAAGGATCCGGGCAAAGGAGAAGGGAGTTCCATCATAATTCATAGCTTAACGTTAAGGGTTTAGCATTGCTTTCAGGTAATTACGGTTTACTGAAAGTGCAAACTGAACTATTTTGCTGCTTAAAAATAAAATAAATATATATATAAAATTATATTTATTATATTTGACCATAACTTTACACTGTTAAATTTGATGTAGTAAAATAATACAAACTAAAATAAACTAAACTAATAATAAATTCATAAAAATGACCAAATGTTTACTAGAAATGCACAAATATTTCAGAAAACATACAAGTAAAAATATGATAAATGTTGATTTCTAGGCAAAAAAAATGTATGCAGTGTTTTTATTCTGTTACAATTATGTTAAATTTAAAATATTATTTATTTATTTAATTAAAATTACCTACTATTTAAATAAACATTTTCAACACATTAACTAAATTCTGAAGATTAAATTAAGATCAAACAATGAGTTTTTGAATGCATTTAGTTTATATTAACTTATATATGACTGAATTCTGCAAAAAAAATAAAATAAATAAAATAATTTTAGGCTTGCATTCTCTCACCACAAACAAAATTATTTCTGTATAATCAGATCAAATCATACTTATTATATTTGACCACAACTTTACGCTGTTAAATTTGATGTAGTAAAATAATACAAACTAAAATAAATTGAATGAAAAGCATTCATAAAAATGACCAAATGTTTACTAGAAATGCTCAAATATTTCAGAAAACATACAAATAAAATATATTAAATGTTGATTCTTAGGCAAATAAAAAAAAAACTTTATGCAGTGTCTTTTTTCTGTTACAATTATGTTAAATTAAAAAATTATATTTAATTAACTTAACTAAAATGACCCATTATTTAAATAAACATTCTCAACACATTAACTAAATTCTGAGGATTAAAGTAAGAGTTTAAATTAAGAGATAATATTAAGAGTTTTTGAATGCATTTAGTTTATATTAAGTTAGTTCTGCAAAAAATATATATAATAATAAAATAAAAATTGGCTTGCATTCTCTCACCACAAACAAAAGCATTTCTGTACAATCAGATCTAATCAAACTTATTATATTTAACCACAACTTTACACTGTTAAATTTGATGTAGTAAATTAATACAAACTAAAATAAACTAAATAAAAATTCATAAAAATGACCAAATGTTTACTAGAAATGCACAAATATTTCAGAAAACATACAAGTAAAAATATAATAAATGTTGATTTCTAGGCAAAAAAAATGTATGCAGTGTTTTTATTCTGTTACAATTATGTTAAATTAAAAATATTATTTATTTATTTAATTAAAATTACCTACTATTTAAATAAACATTTTCAACACATTAACTAAATTCTGAAGATTAAATTAAGAGTTTAAATTAAGATCAAACAAAGAGTTTTTGAATGCATTTAGTTTATATTAACTTATATATGACTGAATTCTGCAAAAAAAAAAAAATAATGATAATAATTTTAGGCTTGCATTCTCTCACCACAAACAAAATTATTTCTGTATAATCAGATCAAATCATACTTATTACATTTGACCACAACTTTACGCTGTTAAATTTGATGTAGTAAAATAATACAAACTAAAATAAATTGAATGAAAAGCATTCATAAAAATGACCAAATGTTTACTAGAAATGCTCAAATATTTCAGAAAACATATAAATAAAATATATTAAATGTTGATTCTAAGGCAAATAAAAAAAATACTTTATGCAGTGTCTTTTTTTCTGTTACAATTATGTTAAATTAAAAAATTATATTTAATTAACTTAACTAAAATGACCCATTATTTAAATAAACATTCTCAACACAATAACTAAATTCTGAGGATTAAAGTAAGAGTTTAAATTAAGAGATAATATTAAGAGTTTTTGAATGCATTTAGTTTATATTAAGTTAGTTCTGCAAAAAATATATATAATAATAAAATAAAAATTGGCTTGCATTCTCTCACCACAAACAAAAGCATTTCTGTACAATCAGATCTAATCAAACTTATTATATTTAACCACAACTTTACACTGTTAAATTTGATGTAGTAAATTAATACAAACTAAAATAAACTAAATAAAAATTCATAAAAATGACCAAATGTTTACTAGAAATGCACAAATATTTCAGAAAACATACAGATAAAATATATAGTAAATGTTGATTCTTAGGCAAAAAAAAAAAAAAAAACTTTTTATGCAATGTTTTTATTCTGTTAAATTATATTAAATTAAAAACACACTAACTAAATTATCAAAATTAAATTAAGGGTTTTTAACTGCGTTTCATTTATATTGTTTGTCTGATTGTGTTTACTTATTTGATTAGTTAATTCTGATTAATACTGATTATTGGCCTTTAAATGTATTATTAACGAACATATCCAAAATCCACCTTGTGAAAATCCCTCAAATTAATGTCAATGAAATGAAAGAATAAGTTTAACTGCATCCACTGTTCTGACTTCTGTTCTAGAACTTTGTTTGCATATTTAATGATGCCTCGCTTACATATTTAATGTTTTTAACACAAAACTGTCTTAAAAGGATAGTTTACCCATATATACAGAAAGTGTTTGCCCCTTAGTGTTTTCTTTTGTTTGTCACACTTATATTTTTCAGATCAGACAAATTTAAATATTAGTAAAAGATAACACAAGTAAACACATCATGCAGTTTGTAAATGAAGAATTTTATTATTAAGAGAAAACAAATACAAAACTATATAGCCATGTGTGAAAAAGTGTTTGCAGGTCAATGATCCAAAGGACACCTGCAAATACTCTTCTGAATAAGGGTGTCACGATCCTCCAAATCCTCGATTCGATTACATTTTCGATTCTAAAGTTTCGATTCGGTTTAAAAGATGCACAACCAACAGGAACCAGCCAACAGTATCTGAGGTGTTCGCTAAAATGACTAAGTACAAGTGAGTGAAAGATTGAAGCAGTCCTCTGACTGCCTGGACCTGCTGTCTCAAGCTCATATGGCTGTGTGTGCGTCTGTGTCTGTGTGGTCACGTGATGTGCATTTTCAGAGGTAGAGAGGAAGGAGGGCTGCTCAGAAATGCTAAACGCCACTGTGGATGTCAAATCGTTGTCGTTCTAAAATGCCATTTAAAAACAAAGACAGTGCAAACAGGGCCTGAGTGTGTACTTTTCACAAGCGGATTTGCAACGGGGGCGGGCGGAGGATCGCGATGACGGTGTTGTCTATCGGACGAACCGTACGTAATACGTACATAGCAGAGCTTGCAAAACTGTGTTTTTTTGTCGACAGCACGAACGTTGTCAACATAACTCACTGGAAATCCAAAATGTTTACACACCGGCGACTTCATTGAAAGAGGAGAGGGTTTAAGCTCTGTTGACGGGTCTCCTGCCTCTGCAGTTTAACAAGCACTTCAACAAGCCGTTTTTTTCCTGCTTGGCAAGCCAAGCTGACGTGACATGGGGGCGTGGCAGCATCCACGATACTATTTTTTGATTCGATAATCGAAATTGAACATAAATTTCGATCGATTTCGATTTGACACCCCTACTACTTTGGTGTGGCCTAGTCAAAGTCCTGACCTAAATGCAATTGAGATGCTGTGGCATGAACTTAAAAAGGCAGTTTATGTTCAAAAACCTACTATGTGACTGAATTACAACAATTCTGCAAAGAGGGGTGGGGCTAAAATCCTCCACAGCACAGTGACAGACTCACTGAACACGCTTGATTGTAGTTGTTGCTGCTAAGGGTACTCAGTATGTTTAGGGGGTAAACACTTTATTTTCCACACACAGGGCTATGTAGTTTTGTCATTTGTTTTGCCTTAATATTAAAAACCTTCATTTCAAAAGTACATAATGTGTTTACTTGTGTTACCTTTGACTAATATTTAAATTAGTTTCATGCTTTGAAATATTAAAGTGACAAACATGGAAAAAATAAGAAATCAGTAAGGCGGGAGACACTTTTTCACACCCCTGTACATTACTCACCCTCGAATGGGTTGGCATTACTTTTAATTTTTTTTTCAAATTTATGCCCCTATTTAAATTACATCTAATTTATTAATAAATATATTTAAGTTTAAGTGTTTTGTGGGATATTTAGTGTATTTTGACCTGGGGTGCGTTTCCCAAACAACGACAGAACTCACGGCTAAAATATCATAGTACTATGCATCGTTTGGGAAAAGAACAATGTAGTAACGAGTGTTTCTCAAAACCCCTAGTTTCTCTGTCGCAGATTCATCGCTTGAACCACGTTAGTTATAACGTAAATCACCCATAATGATGCTCTAAACTGGGTGGATTAACAACTTCTTTAGAGAAGAACCCCATCATTTCATGCAAATTATATTGTTTTGTACACACACACACACACACACACACACACACACACACACACACACACACACACACATTTAAAAAAACATCCAACATTAGTTTTAGTAAAAACATGCACTCGCTTTCCATATTTATTGAAATATATGTAAATGGAACATATAGGGACAATGTTTCCTTTACAAATATTATTGAGAACATTACATATTCTATTCTAAAACATAAAATCACTTACAAAAGCTGACACGTATTCTAATATCATATATAAATCATATAAATAGATAAATAATGAGCCTATTTATTAAGAAATTAAATTAAATACTTAATATTAATTAGGGAATAAAAAAATCATACTTCAATAATAATATATTCAATAATAATAATGATGATGATGATAATAATAATTAATAATAATAATAATAATTATTATTATTATTATTATTAAATATGATGTTAATTATTATTATTATTATTTTTTAAGTACTTTTACAGTTTGACACATGCAAGCCCCTGCAGAAATGTTCTAACCAATAGGCCCAGGTCATATACAGTACAGATACTTAATAAATAACCTACTATAAATGAAAAGCATTAACGTTTGCTGTGTTTTTTTTTTCACAAGCTTTGGAGATGAACATTAATTCCACTTTTAAATAATAGGTCACCTATAGCTTTCGTCATGAGCCACGGCTGTGTTCAAAATTACATCAATGTTTTCAAAGTGCACTGCGAATGGAGCGCAATTGTCAATATGAAGATCGCTAAAATTTAACGGTAAAAATACCTTGAAAGCAAATTACACCCATGAGTGATGACTTTAATGCTTTTTAAAAATAATTTTAAGTTTAAATGTTAGAATGGTCTTAACAAATAGGGCATGGAGGATTAACGGGGAATAGAACACAAAAGGAACACAGAATAGAACACAGCAGGAACTGTTTCTAACTACAGCTCCACAGATGTAGTTGCAAGCATACAAGTTTGCAACGCAGTTTGCGAATGTTTGTTGGAATGACGGATTTAGGACACGGCCAATCAACAAACTATGTTTGTAATGATGGAACTTGTGACTTTATCTGGCTAAAGATGTTTTTTTAGGAAAGCACCACTGATTAGCTATTTTCGGCTTATTTTAGGTCAAACAAACTACGCATCTAGTTTGACTATCCAAAACATCTTTTTTATGAGAAATCAGTCTTGTGAACTGTTACGGTGCTTTAAATCTGCCGGTTTCAGACTGTTGAATGACTTTTTTCTCACATAGACTGAAAGATGAGATTATGCATTCATAATGGTATGAGCCGTTTGGGGTGGTCAAATGGATATCTATTATTTAATTATTAACAACATTATTATTTAAAATACAGATCAGAGTGAACTTTTTCTCAGATATCAAGGTTTTTTTTCTCAGATATCAGATATCACCCAATTTTTACATCCTTTAGGGGGGATCAAACCTTAATGAGGGGGGTCGATCCCCCCCCAAACCCCCTGTAATTCACACCCTGAGTATATCTACCAAATTGAGAATGTAGTGTTACCCATTAGTCAATTTTTGACTCTATTCACCTGGAATATTTTGCCTTAGTGTTACTCAGATAATCCTCAATGAGCCACTGAAAAGTCATTGAAAGATCAGTGTTTTTTTTTGGTTAACTGTGGTTGAGGGTGTGACGAGTGGGTGTGGGTATTTATCTAAAAACACAGCCTATTTGTTGGCAAAAAAATCCCTTAGGTACTATTATAAAGGAGCATAATTCAATGCAAAGCCACCACCAGGACTGACAGCACTTCGTAGGCGTGCTAATTTTGTGCATAGACACTGAAATTTCCCTATTTTCTTTCATGTGAGTAACTGGGGGTCTTTCTGGTTGGAAAATTTGAGAAATTGGCCCTCTTGAACCACATTAAAACATTCATCATCGCCCCCTGCTGGAACCACTGACCCTCATTTCTAGTTTTACATGTTTTCTTCAGACTGCTGAACAGACTGCAAGCTCAAGCATGTAGGTAGACTGGGTAGTTTTTGAGACAGCTAGCTGTTATTTCCACCTTCACAGCTTTAAATCAGAGTAGGTTGAGTGTCTAGCAAGTTCAGTGATTTTAAAGGTCACCAAAACAAACCAGGCCGGTGTTGAAATGTCCAAATGTTACCCCAATCACTCACCGTTTCAGACTGGGCGGCATGAGGTAACATTTTCGCCACATTAAGACCATCGATGACTATGTCAAAGGGAGGCCTCTGCTTCACAAAACTCTTGAAGCTTTTGAGCTCCTGTAAAAACAGAAACAAGTGTTAAAATTCATGTCTGGACATGTTTAAACATGTTTTACAGTATACAGTTTAAAAGTGTACATTAAATAAAAGGCACAATTATTAGCCCTCCTGTAATTTCTTTCTTCTTCAAATGTTTCCTAAATGATGTTTACAAGAGCAAGGACATTTTCACAGTATTTCCTATAATATTTTGTATTCTGGGGAAAGTTTTATTTGTTTTATTTTAGCTAGAATAAAAACTAATAATTCTGACTTCAACTGTAGATTCTACTGGACAGCTAAGAGACCGTTAGAGCAGATTGTAAAAAGATGATCAGATAATCAAAGTAATCCAGAGTTATTTCAATGTATAGAGGTCCAATATTTTGGAGGAGAGGTGCATGATTATCTGGTAAAGATATGACAGAGCTTGCGGTTAGGACAAGTGAATAAAGACGTTATTTCAGAATCGTATAACTTGTCTTATAAACTGATAACCCAAAGACTGCAGCTTTCAGAATATGTTTCTGTAGTCTACATGGAAGGATTGTACACTGTAAAAAATGCAGGGTTCCACACAATTCATTCATGTTGTCCCAACACAAAATCAATTAAGATAACAGAACAAATTTAAGTGGATGGAACGTAAATCAATTAAGTTGTCTCAAATAAAACATCAGGAATTGTGTTAAGCTCATTTTAAATAAGGAGTTTCAATAAGCAGCAAAACTAATTTTTGGAGTGTAACCTATTTGAATATGTCTGTGAACCACAATGTTAGCAAACCCCCCTTTTGTTTTTGTTTGGTTCATTTATTAAGTTACATCATATAACTTAATTTGATTAGTCATTTATATAATGTTTTTATTTTTATTTTAACACTTTGTTAATATGTTAATGTTCTGTAATCTGTATTATTTGCAAATAAGAAAATCGATATAAAGTTGCAATCATAAAAAACATCTCAGAATCATAACCATATACATACACCTGAACAGTTTATTATATTCACATTTTACTGAAAGTTCATTGTATGTAAATATGTTAAATATATACAATCTCAAAAAATAAATAAATCAACAAATAAATAAATAAATATATATATGTATGTATATATATGTATACATATATAATATATATGTATATGTATACACACACACACACACAAACACATATATATATATATATATATATATATATATATATATATATATATATAATGTATACACACACACACACACACATATATATATAATGTATACACACACACACACACACACATATATATATATATATATATACATACACACATGTCTGATAATATTTTTTCCTCTGGAGAAAGTCTTATTTGTTTTATTTCGACTAGAATAAAAGCAGTTTTTAATCAAAAAAAAAAAAACATAATTTTTTTTAAAGGTCAAATTGATTAGCCTTTTTAAGCTATATTTTTTCAACAGTCTACAGAACAAACATTGTTATACAATACCTTGCCTAATTACCCTAACCTGCCTAGTTAACCTAGTTAAGCATTTAAATGTCACTTTAATCTGTATAGAAGTGAAAAATATCTAGTCAAATATTATTTTCAGTCATCATGTCAAAGATAAAATTAATCAGATATTAGAAATGAGTTATTAAAACTATTATGTTTAGAAACGTGCTGAAAAAATGTTCTCTCCGTAAAACAGAAATTGGGGAAAAAATAAACAGGGGGACCTAATAATTCTGACTTTAACAGTATATATATGCAATCTCAATATCTTCTCAATATCTGGTTAGGTTAGATTGAACTTTATACTGTCTGCAATACTTCCATGTTGTTAATTCTGATATTAAGCTGAATTTGAAACTCCTAACAAAACAAGAAGAAACATTAGAGATCTGGGACTCGGTTAACCGTCCTTCACAAGAGCATCGTATAGTTGCCTGATGGATGAGGAAGTTTTCTTCACACTGCTGTTGTGCAGCACAACAACCATTGCACAAGAGAAAAAGCAACCAGAGTTGCACAAGACAAAAGAGAACAGCTCAAAACCTTTATGATGGACTAACATTACAGTTAGCTGTTATAGTGGACAAGCATTAAACAACACTGTAAAAAAAAAAAAAGAAATAATTTTGTTGTGAAATAAAGCTAGAAATGTTAGAAGATCATTTCAAAACAAATGGAAAAATTGGTAATGACGGTCTGACAACAAACTGAAATCAAACATTTTAAGTAATTTAACTAATTTATATACAGGTAAATGTATTATATTATATTATATTATATTATATTATATTATATTATATTATATTATATTATTACATATTATTACATATTATATTATTGCATATTATATTATATTATATTATATTATAACATATTAAATTATTTTATATTATATTATTGCATATTATATTATATTATTATATTATATTATATATTATATTATATTGTATTATATTATATTAAATTACATTTTTATATTATATTAAATCATATTATTTTATATTACTAAATAATATTATATTTTATTATTTTATATTGTTATATTTTATATAATATTATTTTATATCATATTATATTAATATTATTTTATATTATATTACATTATTATATATTATATTATATTATATTACATGTTATTATATTATATTATATTATTATATATTATATTATTATATTATATTAATATTAATTATTATATTAATTATATATTAATAATTATTATTATATGTAATTATTTTTTATAGCATTTCCAGTTGGTCATGCTAGTAGCACAGAAATGACACATTTCACCTTTAAATTCAGGATTGTTTGTGGAAAATCACGAGGCCTGACGGGTGACAATTTATATACAGGTAACTGCATTATTATATTATATTATATTATATTATATTATATTATATTATATTATATTATATTATATTATATTATATTATATTATATTATATTATATTATATTATATTATATTATATTATATTATATTATACAGACGTGGACAAAATTGTTTGTAGCCTTTGATTGGAAAAAGATAGTAAAAACTACAGTGGTCACTGAAATAACTTAAAACTGAAAAAAGTAATGATTAATCAAAATTACTAACAAATAATTTAATGAAAATGAAAAAAAGGGTATTCAAAAATAATTGAAAAGGCAAACTAACGAAACAGACGTGGACAAATTTGAAGTCTACCAACAATTTTGTCCATATGTGTATACACACTATACATACATACACTAAATATTGTAATATATTTAAAATAATATACTAGTATACTATAATAGTACATAAATAATACTAAAGACTGTATCACTGTATATATCTTCCTAAAGAAATGATAATTATAATAGCATTTGCAGTTGGTCATGCTAGTAGCACAAAAAATTACACACTTCACCTTTAAATGCAGGACTGTTTGTGGAAAATCACGAGGCCTGACGGGTGACATTTATAGCAGACAGACATATCATTGTAAGACATCCTTCCTGAAACTCTACAAAACCCTACATATATAATCAGATTAGGTGAGGACCTTAAATACTGTAAGTGCATTCATGAACATACACAAAATACAAGCATGAATTAAAAGCGTGGACACTCTTGGATAAACACTAAACACAGCATTTTCTGTAAGTCATAGCATTAAAAAAACAACTTCACTGTCTAATTGTGGAGTTAAAGAATACTTGGATTTTCTATATGTCATAAGGGATATCCAAGCATTTGTTACAAGCACACAAAAGCGCTTCAGACTGAATTTGACCACACCTGGCTCACTTGTGAAAGTGTGATCAGCTTGTGTTTAGCTCAATAACAACAGGCCCCTTGAGGAAAAAAAAGAAGAAAAAAAAAAAGCAAGAACTTCCTTCTCCTTTGTTGTCGTTCAAGAAAATGCCTCTAGAAATGTCCTTGGCATAACATGTAAACAATGTGAGGGAATTTCCCGCTGGACTGAGGCCAGGTCACTCCTTCACCTGTCAGTTCTCAGAGCCAAACATGTGCTTTTCATTTACTAAACATTAGCTTTGAGTGTTTGCAAAGTCATCAGTGGTGGACAAAGTGCAAAAACTGAGTGGAAATGCATGACCTGATGAAATATTACACAAGTAAAAGTGTCAGGTACTATCCAGACACGAAAATCGCCTGAGGCGTTTCATAAAAAAAGATTTGTGAATGTGTTATCTGCATTTAAGCAAGCAGTAATATAATATTATGATAGATTAATTTAGATTTCTATTTTTGAGCTAGTAATGGAGCCAGTAGTATCTGTGGCTGTGAGATATGTTATTGTTAAATGAAACTAAAACTGTTACGAACTGTTTTTGTGAAGTAAAAGAAAACTAAAAGACAAGAAAATAGAAGAACAAAGGTACGCACAAGAATCTGAAACGTTGATTTGAAGCTAAATGAAAACAAATAATTAAAAAATTTAAAATATGAAAATAACAATAAGTTTTAGTTTAGTGCTAAAAGTGAAATGGACAATAAAAATAAGAGCTAAATGGAAATCTTTAAACTGTATTTGGGCATAAATTAATAAATAATACAAATACTGAAACTAAAAACTAAAGACAAGTGTGAATGAGGTTATGTTTTAATTTGAATACTATTAAACTAACTATCTTTTGTCTGGATATAATTGAGTCATTTATTCATTTTCTTTTCTGCTTAGTCCCTTTATTAATCTGGGGTCACCACAGCGGAATGAACTGCCAACTTATCCAGCATGTTTTTATGCAGCGGATGCCCTTCCAGCTGCAACCCATCACTGGGAAACATTCACACACACCCATTCACACACATACAGACACTACAAACAATTTAGCCTACCCAATTCACCAATACAACATGTCTTGTGGGGAACTTGTGGGGGAAACCGGAGCACCCAGAGGAAACCCATGTGAACGCGGGGAAAACATGCAAACTCCACACAGAAATGCCAACTGACCCAGCCGAGGCGTGCCTTCATGCTGTGAGGCGACAGCACTACCGTCTGAGCCACTACGTTGCTCATATTTGAGTCAGGGAGCAGAAAAAATTTGCAAAAATAAATTTAGAAAACAAAGTAACAAGGCAACGCAGTGGCACAGTAGGTAGTGCTGTCGCCTCACAGCAAGAAGGTCACTGGGTCCTGGTTCGAGCCTCGGCTAAGATCGCGTTTCTGTGTGGAGTGCGTTTCTGTGTTCTCCGACAGGCATTAACATTTTCACACTTTTCTCTCTTGTTTAAACACTCTCAAAGATCAAACTTTCATAGATAAATAAGTCCAGTATTGTAGAATCAAACCAAAACCTGTTGCCGGGAGCAAACAATCATTGCTCTCAGCAAAAGGTTTACAAAGCTTTTTCAGCTTTTCTGCGGATAATGTTGACATCCAGCGTAATGTTCTTTTTCCTGCAGTCACTGATCCACAAAGTCAAAGCAGACTCCGTCTTTAAGGGGGGGTCGCACACTGTGCGACGACAACACATGACACACATGAAAGTAAAGGCTGATTTATACTTCTGTGTCAAACGCCGGTGTATGCTACTCCGTTGACGCATAGCCCTTCACCTTGGTCGTCGGCGTCGTTGACGTGCACCTCTCAAAAAATTTAACAGCGCAAGCTCTGTGATTGGTCGGCTTGGTAGCGCTGATGAGTCTGGGCGGGACCGAGAGCCGCGTGAATGGTGCGAGCCTGATGGAGCGATTGTTTACAAGTTTGGAGTCCCGTGAAGGAGCTCCAGATGGAAAGGTTTGTTTTGTGTTTACCTCATAGTTAAAGTTGTTGCACGTCCGCTGGTTCCTGCCTCAAAATGAGAGAGTTTGAGCCACTTGTACATCCCGGAAGGCTTAAGCCTGGTTTATACTTCTGCGTCAAGTGACCGGCGTGACCCACGGCGCATGCAACACGCGTAGCTGTACATTTATACTTCTGCGCGCTGTCTCAGTTGGTCTGAATTAACACTTCCGAAACGCTAGTTGGCAGTGAGGTGTTAATGTTCCTCTGTGTCGAGTTTCTTCTCTGCTGTTTGGCTTTTCCTGAACACTTCCGGGATGTACAAGTGGGTCAAACTCGCTCATTTTGAGGCAGGAACTGGCGGACGTGCAACAACTTTAACTATGAGGTAAACACAAAACAAAACTTTCCATCCGGAGCTCCTTCACGGGACTCGACAGTTGTAAACAATCGCTCTATTGTGCTCGCGTCCAGCTCACGCCATTCGCGAAGCTCTCGGTCCCGCCCAGACTCGGCACTACCAAGTCGACCAATCACAGAGCTTGCGCTACATGTCATTGCGACGTGTAGTTACAATTTTTGAGAGGTGCACGTCAGCGACGCCGATGGCCACGGCGAAGGGCTATGTGTCAGCGCCGTAGCATACGCCGGCGTTTGACGCAGAAGTATAAAACAGCCTTTACACACACCGGATGCGCACATTCGCATGTTATTTAAAATAAAATTGTTCAGATGGCGCTCTGTGTCAAGGCAGAAATAAGAACAGTGTCCTGAGTTGTAGCTGTGCACCGCAGACAGCCGCCGACTACCCTGCCTACAGCCAGTGTACCCTGATACAAACCTATGTTTACAATTCTAAAATACATGGCGCTGCATAACTCGGCAAATCCGGTGAGCAACCCTGGACAGTTACAACCCTTTTTACATCCTTGTTGAAACTCACACCACTAGCGATCGAAGATGTATGCTAATTTGACAAGCTGAACGCATTCTGTACAGTACAGGAGACACAAAGGAGATTGATTGACAATGGTCTACAGACAATCAGGACGCAGAAAACAAAGTAAAAAATTTTTTAAAATTCTGAGAAACTGTAAGGCTGTGAAAGGTGAACCATGTTATAATGAGGGACCACTGTATATCAGATCAGTGTTGCAACTATTAAACTTAACTAAAACTAATTTCATGAAGTTAAAAACACGGAAAAAAATCTGACAAACAAACAAACGGAAATTGGAAACTACATTTAAACTACATTTGAAACTATTTCAGGTGAAGTACTAAAACTAAAATATAAACAACAAAAGCAAGCGAAAGCAAAACAGAAATCTCAGAGAGAATGTCTATTAAGCGTAACATACAGTATTTGTGCAAAAATGAAACAACATACACTGCAATAAATATCCGTAAATTAGAGGTTTTCCGCATTTGGTGATTTTTGTTTGTATTTTTTATTTTCCCCCATTCATTTATGCTTTTGAATTGCATTGTGGGACCTTGATCATTCTTCACAACAACTTTTTACCTTGAAAAGATTGTAAAAAGAGACTTTTATTAGCATTTTAAAGTGATATATTATCTGGGTTGGTGTTGTATATTGCACTACAAAAATTTTATAATAAACTGCCAGGACATTTTCAGTAATTTTACAGACTAATTTCTCTATATATTATGTCTTTAATTGTTTTAAACTACTAAAATGTCAATAAAAGAGTTGCATTTTCAACATCAATAATCGACAGAGCAGAGGTAAGGGTTCCATAATGCAATTCACAACCGTAAATAAACAGAAAATACTTATGAATCACAAAATACAGACACTGTTAATAAACAGATATTTTTACAGCGCACTTATTTGACTTGTTAAAAAATAAATAATTAAGTAATCATACCAAAATGAATTCTTTTTTAAACTATTATAAACGTTTTGCTGATAAATGGGCAAAACCTAGTAGTTTGAACGATTAGCAATGAAAATGAATCAGTATTTAGGGGCTGACCGTGATCCTTAAAAAAAAGACTCTTTTTAATATGTCATCAAATGATTTATTGATTTGATGCTTGAAACTTGCAATTTGTTTGACATTGCAACCCTTAGTTTGAAATGTAGCGATGAGGGAAGCATGTGTTTAGTCTTCCAGTTGCTTCTATAACCAATGTTGGGCATCAACAGAAGCAGAGTTAAAAGAAAGTTATCCTACATATATTTGAAAGAGTAACTTAACAATAAAGGCTTGCATTTGCACTCATTACTTTGCAAACTCTGTACTTTCTTCCTCAAAGCATGCAGCAAAGCATTGCGCGGAAGTTTAATCCAACACAAATCTCACACGCAGAGCTATGTTTCTAAAAACCACAAGTATTCCTGGACTGTCAGGTAGCTGGAAACCAGAGCTTTCAGTTCTGCCTGAAGCATGACAATTTTTCCTTTTCAAATTTCAATGCAAGCTCCTATAGACACCTATATGCTAAATCACAAGACTGAAAGCAAGAATAAGCGCAGCTGCTTTGCATGCTAGAAATCTTGTTAAGAGTGCTGGGGGAGGGTCAACACCGCCAGAGGGGGAAGGGGAGCTGGATATTTGGGGAATTCCTCTTTGGTTTTGGTGGGGGTTAGTGGTTAGTAACGAGAAGTTATTCAACTCTCTAAATCGCTCAATGCATTGGGTAGGAAATGAACCCAAACATTCCTTTTCACTTGGTTTTAACTATGCATGTGCTATCAGAGTTGTTGGATTTCACTCCACCTTAATAAAGAACATGCAGAGTTTGCATTTTCTCATATAAACGAGTGGAGATACAAAAGTCAACATTTGAAGTGGATTAAAAAAAACAAGAGTTTTTTTGGACAATTTTGATGAAAATTATGATCTATTTTAAATGTTAGTGCGTATTTAAATATAACTACTGTTTTTTATTACTAGACTTCAAATTCGAATATGCATGACGCATGATGCCTTTTATCTATATATATTGGGTTACCAATGAAAATGGGGTTTAAGCATCTAAATGACTAAATTGTAATGAAGGGATAAAGAGAGACACTGTAATAAACATCTGTTAATGTGTTAAAAAGACTTTTGGCCAGCGGAGAAATTAAAATGGTCGTGCCCAACTGAGTCTGGTTCTCTCAAGGTTTTTTTTCTTCACTCTCCTAAGTTTTTTTTCCCTCTCCGCTGTCGCCACTGTCTTGCATGGTTCAGGATTGGCAGAGCTACGCATTGATGAATTTGCTCTTCAGAGTTTGAACTCTCAGTAATGATTTTAAATCACACTGAACTGAGCTAAACTGAACTGAACTGAACTTAAACACTAAAAACTGAACTACACTGTTCCAGTTACTATGACCATTTATGTGAAGCTGCTTTGACACAATCTACATTGTAGAAGCGCTACACAAATAAAGCTGAATTGAATTGAATTGAATTAATTAACAGGGGTCTGTTCTTCACATGTGGATTATTTAATTAGTGGATTTGGTTATTGAAGAGTTAAAAAATATGTAAATAAAACTGTTATTCAATCTCCGAAATAAAAGTACAAAGACTGGGAGATTTGCAAACTTGTTTGAAGAAACCACATTAGCCAGAGATCAGTTATCAAGATTCAAAGATCCAGGATCTGCCAAATCATCTTAGATCATTTAAGTGTGGTACAAAGAATGGACCCCGAACAGAACAGTTCTGTATTTTGTGATATTTTCTGTTTATTTACGATTGTGAATTGCATTATGGGATCTTTATCTCTGCTTTGTTGACTTTTGATGTTGAAAATTCAACTTTGCAGTTTAACACAGAGATCTTATTGATATTTAAGTAGTTTGAACCAGTATAAGAAATAATATGAAGCATTAAGCATGTAAAATAACTGGAAAGTTTAAGTAATTGTACCTTGATTTTGTAATTGTACCTTTTAAGTCGGCTTGATGCAAATTAAAATTACTGTGAAGTAAAATTGTTGTTCACTTAATTTTTCCAGTGTAATTTACAATAACACGTTTTTACTTCAAACTATACAAAAGGCAATGACAGTAATTTTTTCAAACTTTTATAGAGGAAGGATCAAGGTCCCATAAAGCAATTCGAAAGCATAAATAAATAGAGAACAACATGAATCATAAATTACGGAAAAATTGGTATACATTGTAAAAAAATAAAATAAATAAAAATCTTGCTGCCTTGAATTTTTTAGTTGAATTAACTTTTCCAGTCATCTCAACTTACATCAAACTGACTAAAAATGTTATGGTAAATTTTGTATAACTTAAAAAATAGATGAAACCTGATTAACTAAGTAAAATAAGTTACAAAAGCAACATAACAATATGTGCAGTCAACTTTTTGTCATTACATTTCTTACATTGTAGTTCATCCACAGATGTACATTTACTCATTAACTCGTTTGGATGCAGAGGATAAGTCAAATAGGTTTTACTGAAGATTGACAATTGACAAGCCATTAGCTATGTTTCCATCCACCTGTTTTTATGTGCATTTTGGATATGCGCATAAAAAATGATTGATGAAAACATCAAGATGTGCTTACATTTGAAAATGCGCATAAAAGACTGATGCACATAATAACTAAGCAGCATAAACGTTTTATTCAATAAGAAAAGATGCGCATAAACTATGAAGTAAACACTTTCTACGGAATAAATTCCAATATGCGCATTAAAAAAATCATGTTATTATATTATTAATAACATCTAGAATAGTCAAGAACGTCTCACGCCTTCAAACGCCACCCCGCGTTCATTACATGTCGGCATTTGTCTTCTGAAGCGCAAGTCATTTATTAAATAACGAAAAGATTTATGTGGCTTCTCCTACTTTTTATTTTTGATATTTAAAGCCAGATAATAAGGAAGTGATGATTTTGTTCTCTTTGACTTGTTGGATTGAAATGCTGCTATTTGCATGTCTTTTTTATGGGATATTCCAGTTTTGCACATGAATTTAATTCGCATCTTTGGATGGAAACATAGATAATGACTTACATTGTCATTAATAATTGGGTAATCTTTTAGTTTGGGGACCAATTTCCATACTTGTTTATTAGCAGAATAATATTAAATATTATTTTTTTAGTACTGAATAATGCATTATTTGGCATCCCCATATTTCAGCCCTAATCCTACCCCACACCTAAACCTAACATCACACAATATTCATTCATTTTCCTTCGGCTTCATCATTCCACTTCACCACAGTGGAATGAACCACTTATCCAGCATATGTTTTACACAGTGGAAGCCCTTCTAGCTGCAACCTAGTACTGGGAAACACCCATACACACTCATTCACACACATACTCTACAGCCAGTTTAGATTACTTAATTCACCTGTAGCGAGTCTTTGGACCACAGCACCTGGAGGAAACCCATGCAAACATGAGGAGAACATGCAAACTCCACACAGAAATGCCAACTGACCCAGCCAAGGCTCGAACCAGCGACCTTCTTGCTGTGAGGTGACAATGCTAACCACTGAGCCACCGTGTTGCGCCAATATAATTCTTTTTTACACCATAATCAACTATCAATAATCAGGAAAGGAGATGTTTATTTGAGACGAGAGTCATAGTTATTAGTTAGTTAATTGTCTTAATTTGCCTCTCAAGAAGAAAGAAACGCAAACATGTTTGAAACAACATGAGTAAACGATGACGGAATTTTCACTTTTGGGTAAACTGTCCCTTTAACGCTGATGTACTGAGAGCTTTTATTCAGCTCTGGATCCTCTGGTGGCCAGAGAGGTTATATTGAGTAGGAACAGGAACACAGGGGATTCCCCAATGGTGTTTAGAGGGCACGTGTATACCAGCACTAACTGCAGGACTCTGTGTACCTACATCGGGTGTGTCAGGAACACACACACACATTTAAAACAAGCTCAGTCCAGACTTGATAGTGACTGCATGCTTTATTCGTGCATATAAACAATGGCTGTTGCGACAATCGTTCAGCCTTGTAGTAGCTCTTAGCACACAATGTCCAATTGCAACCTTTCAAAACAAAGGAATGGCGTTTTGTAAATCCTAAGATGGAAAAGTACCTGGTCTGTTGTGTTCAAAGCATGCATGAGATTCCAATAAATTGAAAGGCGGCAAATAAGACAGACGACAATGAAATTAGATGAATTACAGTTTGTGCAAACCACATCGTGCCCCAAGGCGGGCATTAACGAAAAGGCATCTGCGAGTCCTGTACTTTTCCTTATTACAAGCTTGCTCTTTTTTTTTTTTTAAACAGGAAAAACAAGCTCACCAAGCTTAAACCGGACCTGCAGGTGAAGGAAACTAAAAAGGGGCTTTTAACAATTAGCAATGCAAATGTTGGTATGATAATCTGAAGATTTCACACTGATTTTTTTCTTTTGAATGTGTTAATTACGTCATAGTGTATTAATCACGACTCAATAATCACCTTTGCCACATGCCAATTTCTGTTTAATGGAGAGAAGATTTCTTTCAACACATTTCTAAACATAACAGTTTGTTCTGTAGACTATCGAAAAAATACATATTACTTAAGGGGGCTAATAATTTTGACCTTAAAACGTATTTTTAAAATGTTCAAACTGCTCTTATTTTAGCCGAAATATAACAAATAAAACTTTCTCCAGAAGAAAAAATATTATCAGAAATACTTTGAAAATTTCCTTGCTCTGTTAAACATAATTTGGGAAACATTCAAAAGTCAAAGGGGGGCTAATAATTCTGACTTCATCTCTGCATATAGTTTGTTAGCCCTACTGTGAAATTTTAATTCTATTAACAATACTTCCAAAAAGTTGCTTAACACATTTTTAAACATAATAGTTTTAATAACTAATTTCTAATTACTAATTTATTTTATCTTTGCTGCAATTTAAAGAATAAAACTAGGTTATAATGTAGGCAAGTTATTGTGCAACAGTGGATTCTAAAAAAATAACAAATAAATAAAAATAAATTAAATATTACTAAATATTAAAATGAAAATACTTAAGAAAATTAAAACTGCTTTTATTTTATTTTATTTATATAAAATAAACATTTTATATTTTATTCCTTATTAAAACAAATAAGGCTTTCTCCAGAAGAAAAAAATATTATAGAAAATACTGTGAAAATGTCTTTGGTCTGTTGAACATCGTTCATTCATTCACTCATTCATTTATTTTTTTATTCATTCAGTCATTTAAATACACATATGTACGTTTATTTTATGAGACATTAAACATTTTTTTACTTTTATTTTTATTGTATGATTAACAAATTACTACATCCAGCAGAATGGTGGGAACGTTTTCAAGAAACTTTAAATAATAAAGCGCTTTAAATGCGTTTTAACAAATCTATAAACTTCTATGAACAAAATTAAATCAATATTCGGCTCTTTTTCTAGCATATATGTCAATATGTGACAGGAATTATGCTGGGTCCATTGTTATTGTTTACATCTCTCAAAATGGCCTATATTTATTACACTTCAAATATATAGTAAGATAGAAAACAGCTCTTTTACATTTATTTACCTTTTTACAAAATTATTTTCCTGATCTATTTCTGATCAAATAAAAGCACCTCTTTAGAGGACAGGAAACGTATTAAAATATATATATTTTTTAAATAAAATATAACCTCTGCACATCATCCTGCACAACATTGTTCAAACTCATGTAAAAATACTTGTATAGTCTGTCTATTGTGTATAGTTTAAGTATTTTATTTTATCTTATAGTATATGTTAGTTATGCATATGTTTTTTTTAAATAGCTCTTATGTCCAGTGTTGTGTTTGTATTTATGAATAACCTATGTAGTACCGTTGTCTTGCGAGACACGGCATTTCATTCCTCTGTATGTCCACACATGTAGCGGAATGACAGTAAAGCTTGACTTAATGTTTAAACCCTTAAACTTTCATGAATATGATGTGGAGACACTCGTCATGTTTCAAAAGTGCAACATTGCAATATTCCATATAATCTCATGTTATGCACCATTTTGAAATACATATGTGCAACATTTTTCAAGACATTTATCATAGTTAACTGTGAAAGTTGCATGTCAGTCACCCAAAGGTTTAGGGTAGCTTTGTATTGGGTGATTTGTGTATTATCTGTGAAGTGCTTGTATGCTGCAACCAAATTGCCTTCGGGAAATGACTAAAGACTGACTGACTGAATGAGAAGATTTTTTTTCAACTCATTTTTAAGCGTTAATAACTAATTACTAATTAAATAATTGTGTTACCACCATTCTAGTATTTCAGGTAGCTTTTTCTCTCAGGTTTATTGAAGTGCTTTAAAGGTGTTGCCACAGATTACTCTGTCTCAGTTTGTTTTTCAGACTTACTGAATGACTATGAGATTGGCTGCAGTCAAACTCCTTATACAAACAAGAATGTCACTGGATTATTACAAGTAATAACTAAAATGATCTGTGGATATGTTGGTGGTTCATTCCACTGTGGCGACCCCTGATTGATAGAGGATCTAAGCCGGAAGTAAATGAATGAATGGATAGATATGTAAACTGATATTTCCAACTGGCACATGACAGCGAAAACAGAAATAATTTAACTAAAACCATCTTTATTACTGAAAATACTATAGTTGCCTAAGACTTTTGCTGAGTTTTGCTCCCTCTTTGGGGTTGCATGTTTCTTTTAAATAAATGTCCACTTCTGTTCGGCAAATTATGGATTAAATGCATGAAAAGTGACATTAAGTATGAAATAAATACTCTTAAATTTTGTATTTATGAAAACCATTCTGGAAAGAAGTTTTCAGGGAGACAATAATAAAAAAATAATACCAAATCAGCATAATAAATTGGTTTTTCAAGAACAAATTGACATTAAGACTGGAGTAATAATGCTGAAACCATTTATAAACCAAATAGAGCATTTTTAATATGGTCATGTCACTGGCCCATGAACATTTCCTGCTTGTTATTAAACTATTTCATAACTGTAACAAGAGGTAATTCAACCATAACTTAATGTTAGGACAGCTATAATAACATTATTTATCAATACGTGGCTCGTTGTGTGTCATATGTGTCACTATGTGGGAAGAAATTAATTGAGACTATTGGTTTTGTTTACGTCCCTCAAGATGCTCTTTAGATAATTATGCTTTAAATATATAGAAAGATAGAAAACAGCTCTTTTAAATTGCTTTACTCTTTTTAAAATGAATTTTTCAGCTCTTTTCTGACCAAATAACCCATTTTCAAGGATAAGAAACTTACTAAAATATCTATTTTTACTGTTCAAACCCTTAAACTTTCATGAATATGATGTGGAAACATTCGTCAAGTTTCAAAATATTCCATATAATCTCAAAGGTGTTATGCAATATTTTGAAATGCAAATATGCAACATTTTGCAAGACATTTATCACAGTTAACTGTCAGCCACCCAAAGGCACCACAAATTTTGTCCTTTAAAGGCAAAATAGTTGTCCAGGCCGGGTTGTTAAACGATTCTGCAGAGTTCAGACTGGGGGTGTTTTAACAGCCTTGCACCGGTTTCACTTCATAAAGCTGCTGGAGTCCATGCAGCGCTGAACACACACACATTCACTCTCACACACATACACTGGCTGGGACTTTCCAGGGTCACTCATGTGAGAGGCTTTTGAGGGCTGAAATGTAAAAGCCCATTGTGTTGCCTTTTAACGACAGCAAAACAGCACACAAGCAATACTCGTGTCTCAGCATCAATCATGTGCACGGCCAAATGAGAGATTGTTTATGGCTAAACTGAGTGCTTTGTTTTTCCAAGATGTACTGTATTAAAATGTCCCCTTGCATGGAAACTGAATGCATTTCCAATGAGAACGGCGTTTGACAACAAACATGAGCGTTTTCTCTGCGTAAAATGGAAATTTTAGTCGCCGCTCGCCTTGTGACCTTGTGTTTTTCTAGCTTTTCTAAACGGGGACCCGACAGATGCATGAAGGAACATGTGTTGTAAAGCCCCTGCATCATATCTAAATGTGGAAGCAGACAGGATCACATGCTTTCGACATCTATAGACCCCACAGACTGAAAAAAGCAGCCATCCACAGGACAACAACATCATCTAATTCAGGGAGAGAGTCCATTTAAGACAGGGCTCAAAACTGCATGGAACAACATCTAAATCTGGATAGTGAAACAAGTGGATCACGTAGTTGCAGACTGTTTGGTGCTATCCTAAAATGTTCATTATTTTTCTTAAAGGTGTTCTTGTTTATATAATTTTAAGGGAGAAGTTACCTAAAAGCATTAGGAATGCTATAATGTATATAACGTTAAAATAGAGAGTCATGTAGAAAACTGAATATAACATGTACTGGACTTTACTGCCATCTAGTGGAGGGAGTTTAAATGTGATTTAAATGAATAGTTCAGCCAAAAATGCTGATTTGATGTTGATTTACTCACCCTAAAGATATCATGTGACCTTTTTCCCTTTCTGTAATTTTATATTTTGACTGTTCTTTTAGGAAAAAGCTCTTGAACTGATAAAGGTGGGTTCATTAAAATGTTCCTGTTACCGCCACAACTGTAATGCAAGACATTTCCATCCATCATGTTTACATATACTTTTATGCTAATGAAGATTTTAATAAAAGAACACATTTTAGTATTTATTTATACAATTTATATATTACTATATACACAACTATTGGTGTGAAGTAACAAATTACAAATCCTCAAACTATTGTAATTGAGTAGTTTTGTAAATGTGTACTTTTACTGTCCCTTGAGTACGTTTTTAGTGCTGTATCGGTACTTTTACTCCACTACTTTCATCCACATACTTTCAACCTGCAGTCACTACTTTATTTTTTCTTGTCCATGGGGATTAGAAAAATCTGTCCTGTTATTCCTGTCCAATCAAACTGCACATAAATTGCATCATAATGAACTACCTCAAGACATGTCCTCTTTATAATTGCAGCAAACTGTTTGGAAGCATTAAAAGTGTCCTAGAAGATGTCCAAAATCTTTGTACGCGTTGACCCAGAGACTGTTTAGATGCATTTCACTGATGAGAAGATGACAGATGTTTACTGTATGATGACTGAAAAGTCCTTAAACACCCAGCAGGCACAAGACGTCAACATGACGGCAGATTGAAATTGTACCCCAACGTTGTGGGGATGTTGCATTTGAAATGAAATGAAAATCGGGTTGATTTCAGAACCCAACATCAGGCCAATGTCAATGTACAACCTAAAATCAACGTCTAATGATGTTACAGCTTGATGTTGTGTGGACGTTACCACTATGACATCATGTTGGATTTTGGTTGCCACACCTGATGAATAAATGTCAGTATTTGACATCAATATGATGTTGGTTTAAGATGTTGTCTCTACGTTTTGGTCACTTTCTAACACAACCTAAAATCAACCAAACATAAAGGTCATTTAACGTTGTTATTGGACATCAAAATAATGTTGTCCTGGCTAGACATTGAATTTTGGTCACCTGACATCACAACCTAAATCTAACCTAATAGTAACATCTCATGACGATGTGTGCCTGCTGGGCAATGAATAAATACTGTACATTACAGAATGTTACGTTTACATGCACAAAGTATATCTAAATACCCCAGCTTTTTACAGCGTAATACTCGCCACTCTTGAGCACTTTTGAAAGTCATACTTTGAGTAATATTTACAACAGATACTTTTATTCTGCTTGCACTACATTTTTAGGCAAGTAATGGTACTTTGACTTGAGTGTGATTTTTCAGTACTCTTTCCACCACTAAACACAACTCATACTTACAGCCTTTTTAATCTTTATTACATTTAGTTATTGATTAATAAAGTTCATAGTGTGTTTATGCGTTTATATTGTCAGTTTTAATTTCTTGAAATTTTAGCAGTTTTTTTTTATCATAAATTTATGACTTAAATTAAACATAAAAATATTTTTATTGATCATTTTAATACTTGAATTAAAGATCAATTTTAATGTTTGAAAAGTTTTTAAAACACATGTTTTTTCTAATACATTCATTTTATTTTAATATTTTAACAACAATGTTTAAAAGATTTATGTTGGTGATAACAAAACTGGCTTAACTGTCCTTCAGTCTATGGAAATAAATTATCTTTGCTGTTGTTGTTGTTTTTGTTGCTACAATTTTTGTTGATTTTTTTTGCTTTTTTTTATTTATTCATTCATTCATTTTCGACTTAGTCCCTTTATTATTCTGAGGTCGCCACAGTGAAATGAACCGCCGACTTATACAGCATATGATTTACACAGCGAATGCCCGTCCAGCCGCAACCCAACACCGGGAAACACCCATACACTCTCAATCATACACATACACTATGGCCGGTTTAGTTTACCCAATTCACCTATAGCGCATGTCTTTGGACTTGTGGTGGAAACCCACGCGAACATATGGAGAACATGCAAACTCCACACAGAAACGCCAACTGACCCAGCCGAGGCTCGAACCAGCGACCTTCTTGCTGTGAGGCGATTGTGCTACCCACTGCGCCACGGTGACGCCAAATTTATATTTATATCTATGTAAAATGTATTTAGATAATGCTTACACCGCACTAATAATGTGAGAGTATGGGATTGGCCAAGGACAGAATAGAAGTCAAGACAACTAACCTATATTCAAGTATACAGACTACTAATTGTTAGTAGTCTGACTACAGATCTAATTTCCATGACTTTTCCAAAACTTTGTGGGTTTTTCTGTTTTTCCAAAACTTTTTCAGGCCTGGAAAATGCCAGGTCGAAAGTCCATGACTTTTCCGGGTTTTCCATGACCGTATGAACCCTAAAGAGTTTTACATTAGTGATAACAAAACTGGCTTAACTGTCGTTCACTCTATGGAAATTAAAATATCTTTGCTGCTGTTGTTTTTGTTGTTACTATTTTAGCTGAAAATTGTAGCCCTTTTGTAAACATTTTTAGCTTTATTTTTATTTCAGCTTTTCCGTTAATTCCATTTAATAATTGAATTGAAGATTAATTTTAATGTTTAAACGTTTTTTTTTAAGCGTTTAGGCATGTTTTTTCAAATTTATTAATTTACTTTTTTTGTAAAAAAATGTTTAAGAGTGATAATAAAACTGGCTTAACTCTTATTAACTCCATCAAGAAGAAATTAACTCTTAGAAAGGAAGTAAATCATTAAGTAACAGACAGACCTCTGGGTTGGTTTTGTTGAAGACGTCGCCTCCTTCGATCACTTTCTCCATCACGTCGTGCTTCAGCTGAGCATACTCTTCCTCAGTCAGCTGAATGGACTCCAGCGAGGCCTTGCAATTCCTACAGTCTCCACTGAAACACAACACACATCCAAACCAATCATCCAATTATAGCTGTCTGTATGATCAGGGTTTTTTATTAAAACTCATTAGTACCTGGGGGTGACAGATGAAAACTTTCCTCTCCATTTTTGATCTGGCAAACTGTACAGATTAAAAATAAAACAAATCATGAAAATACACATATAATAAGCATTTACACAGTTATGAAAAACCACTAGAAAATCAAGTCCATTGTAATCAAAAATTACAATGTTTATTTTGCTGGTGTACATTAGTTTGCATTTGGTATTTTTTAGGTGATCAATTTGTCTGTGCAAGTCATTCATTCATTCATTCATTCATTCATTTTCCTTCAGCTTAGTCTCCATTTCAGAGGTCGCCACAGCAGAATGAACTTTCAACTATTTCGGCACATGTTTTATGCAGTGGAAGCCTTTCCAGCCTTCGCAACCCCAGCACTGGGAAACATCCATACACACTCATTCACTCACATACACTACGGCCAATTTAGTTTATTCAATTCACCTATAGCGCATGTCTTTGGGACTGTGGGGGAAACGGAGCACTCAGAGGAAAACCACACGAACACGGGGAGAACATGCAAACTCCACACAGAAATGCCAACTGACCCAGCCGGGGCTCGAACCAGCAACCTTCTTGCTGTGAGGCGATCATGCTACCCACAGTGCCACCCTAAATGACTGATTTTATTTTATTTTATTTTTTTTAACATTTTTGCATTTATGAGGGAAAAGCTTCATTATGGATGTGTCAGATGTAAAATTTGCACTTATAGTACTTTGGTAAATCAAATAAAATTATTTGAAAACACTAATATAGGCATTTTTGAGTATATATACAGTACTTTAAAATACAAAACATACACACACACACACAAAAAAAAAGGTTTTGCTATTCTGGGGAAAACAAACATATGCATGGAATTGCTCACTTACCTCTCAAACCAAGCTTTGATGGTTTCCATCAGTGGTTCCTCTGGGTAGATCTGATTATCTCTCATATATGAAAGAACATCAAATAGTTTATCCTCATGTCCTCGCTGAGTGATCCCGCTCTGAAACAGGCACTGCCAGGTGTCCTGACCCGGCACCAGACCCAGTTCCAGAAGCTCATCATAAAGCTTCCAGCTGGTCTCAGAGTCACCATGCAGCACCGCTCCAGCAATAACATCTCCATAATTACGAGGAGACGGCAGAAGGGCCTTTTTCATATCCTGCAGCATGGAAATCGCCTCCTTCCAACGATCAGTTTGACTGAACCCTTTAATAAACAGTGCTGATGCTCCGAGGTCCAGAGACTTGAAGCAGGATCTCATAATGTCATAAGCGTCAAACACCTCAGAGTGATGCCCGGCCCTGACACAGATAGTGAGATACCTCAAAAGAATTTCATAAGACAGAGTACCCTTGTCTTGGACCACATAGGACAGGAGAGATTTGGCGATGTTGACATCTACATTGGCCCTGACCAGATTTTCCATCATCACCTTCTCAAAGAGCTCAGGCCTGGAGAAATCCTTTTTGAGATTTGTCCATTCTGATGGGGTCAGAGGACGATCAGGAAGGACCATATTTGGAGAATCTCTGACTCTCACAGGTGTATCATCATCTTCTGTATCCAAGCCTGACTTATGTTTTAAAAATTTGGCTCTTTTTCTGGCCGCCCCGGCACTGAATACTGAATGAGGGAATGCGGGTCTCGTTCTAGGAGTGAAGCCTTTTTCATTTGGTGATTGTGCTTGCTTGTCTCTTTTAGTGGTGTAATATCTTGTGTGTGGATTTATGATCAATCTGACAGCATTTGTGATGTTATGTGGAGGTGAATCAGGCCTAAAATACAAGGGGTTGACAACCCATGTGCAGAGATGCTTCATGCAGGTCCTTGATTTTGACATAACTACAAATCCCATTTTCCTTACAATAATGTATTTTAACTAACGTTAATTTAGATGTAATTTATGTAAACTTTCCACCACAAATAAGTGCGCAGGATTAAATAATTGATGTATGCTCTTTCAAAGCCTATTTTCTTGTTAAGTAATCATGTGTATATACATAAAAATTAGAGAAATACAAAATATTTAGCAATCTAAGAGCGAATAAAATGTTCTTCTGTACTTAAAGCATCGTATTGAGCTACTCGCCGCACATATATCGCATATTTTCCATTAAACTCACATTTGATGATAGAGTAGTTGGTAATTTTAGACAACAAAATATCCAAACTTACAGTATTCGGTCAAAGTCATTTGTTTCTAAACAGAAAGCAAGTACATTCGAGGTGAGCAGCCATTCACGCTCCACGGTGCGGTCGCGCTTTAATGACGTCACTCGCGCGACTGCATGTCAGAGATGTAAACAGTCGATCGACCAGGCTCTGTTTAAACTTAGTAATATTTGTTAAACAGTGGCGTGTATACACAATTTAAAACATATTATGATCGAGTGTATTTAAGAATGGCAAACGACATAACCGCACATTGGAAAGATTTACTGCGAAAAAGACTCGCCTCTTTGAAACCTGGTAAGATGATTGTTCGCTAATCAACAACTTTAGAGATTTATAGCGAGATCAAATGTGTGTAATGTATGCAAATAATATAACCTTTATAGGCGTAAATAGGAATCCCTTACTTAATTAAATACATCAAGAAGGATTTAGAGTGAAAATAAGCCGTGTTTTACTATAGCAACACTAAATTTGCTGACAGATTTAGTAAAACATTGTAATGTAAGCTATACGAAATACTCGTTAATATACTTTATTTTAATTTTCAGCTGTTTATTAGATTCATATAATGGTATAGTTTGTTGTATTGAAACCATAGTTACCCAACCCGTGTTGGATAGTTTTTGTTACCAGACAGGAAACCAGTTAGGAAATTTTATTTTAATTAAATTTAGCATAATTAAAAACTTTAATTAAGAGTTTTGGATTAATAAAGAAAATAAGTAAATTCTATCTTAAAATTAAGTAAGATTAAAGTAAACAATCAAGCATTTTATTAATATAAACAAACACAAACTACTATAAACAAACAAATAAATAAATAAATAAATACATATGGGTAGTGTAATATTTGTAATATTTTAAACATTCGGTAACACCTTAGGGATCAATTCTCACCATTAACTAGTTGCTTATTAGCATGCATGTTATTGAGATATTGGTTGCTTATTAGTACTTATAAAACAAATGTTTTGTATGATCTTATTCTACATTCCTAATCCTACCCAATACCTAAACTACCTTAATAACTATTAATAAGGAGTAAATTAGGAGTTTATCAAAGCAAATGCCAAAATGGTTTGCTAAAAGCGATAACTGAACCTTAAAATAAAGTGTGACCAAACATTATTTTCAAGAATAACAAAGTATATCGCAATGTATAGCGCAGAATAACAAAATATCACAATGTCAAATTTTTCCAAAATCAGCCAAAAGATTTACCCAACCCATGTCGGATAGTTTTTGTTGTGCAAAACCAGTTAAGAAATGAGATTTTAGTGTTTAATTTGTTTAAATGTAGCATTATAAAATAGAATGAATACTTGATTAATAATGATAATCAGTGAATTATATAATCAAATTAAATCAGATTAAAACAATTAATCAATCATTTTATTACTATAAATACGCACAAACAACTATAAACAAACAAAATAATAAAATTGGGTGATGCTATATTTTCAATGATTATAAACAAATGAATACAAAAATATGCTTCTCATAAATAACTCAAAATGTAATAAAAGCAAACAAAATGAGAAATAACACTTTGATTAGGTAAATAAATGTGTAAATATAAATAAATGATGTGAATTAGGGCTGCACAATACATCGTTTCAGCATTAATATCACAGTGTGCATCCGCAATAGTCACGTCGCATATAAATGCATTGTTGAGTTGTTGAGTTATGTTGAGTTTTCTTTGCTTTGTTGCATTTATCAATGCTTGTAGTTTGTTTAATACATTTTATGCATGACTCACTCACTCCCCCAGCAGAATCATCCCAGTCAATCAAAATGAATACATTCGGTAACATTTTAGGGACCAATTCTCACTATTAACTAGTTGCTTATTAGCATGCATGTTATTGAGGTACTGGCTGCTTATTAGTACTTATAAAGCAAATGTTCTGTATGATCATATTCTACATCCCTAACCCAATACCTAAACTTTCTTATATCTTTTAACTTGATATCTATTAATAAGGACAAAGTTATGAGTTTATTAAAGCAAAGGTCATATTTAATGCTTTGCTAATGTCAAGAATTAAAGCTTTAAAAAAAGTGTGATTATAAATTCTTTCCAAATAGTGCTGTTTAATCATTTGGTGAAAATTTATAGATACAGTATATTACAATACAATATCATAATGTCAGATTTTTCCAATATCGTGCAGCCCTAATGTGAATTAATCAAATTGTCAATTAATTTTTCAGATGCATATGGTATTATTTAATACAGGATAAATTGGCCCTTTATAAAATATACTATGATCAAATTTGTGGCAAATTAAATTAAACTTACATCATAATCTATTTACAGTATTATTTAATAATAAATTTAAACTGTATGATTTGATTGCCATAAGTAAAATTGTAGTTAGTGTTGTATTTTATCCTGTATAGATTAACATGCCCTGAATAGACTGCAATGAGTCCTAAATGTGGCTGCGAGGCTTCTGTCAAGGACTTGCAAGCATGAACACATATTCACAGGTCTTTCCTCTCTTGACTGACAATTTGTTAGGTCACAGATTTTTTTTTTTTTTTTCAAATATTTATTTATTGGATTTTTTATGACTGTTAAAAAACAAAAATAAAACAAAAATACATTAACAGTACAAATAGAAAAAAAGTATATAACAATACAAAAATTGTTTAAAAGAATAAAAATAAACCAAACTATAACCCTCATATTGTGCAACACACAGCATATGATGTGCATAAACCAGGGGTCACCAACCTTTTTGAAACTGAGAGCTACTTTTTGGGTACCAATTATTGTGAAGGGCTACCAGTTTGATACACACTTTCTTAAATACCAATTTTTCTCAATTAACTTTTAATTATATGTTGTTATTATTATTGATTAATGATATTCATCTATGTGAAGAGACAGATCATGTTAATGATTTCTCACAATAGTTCTCAACAATGATTTAACATGGTAAGAAACAGAAATATCAATATGCAACACTTTATTTGTCTGAAATAGTTTTAGTTTTTTTATATATACACCTTAATGTCATTAACAAATTTTACACCAGTGCAGGTGTGATTTAAAAAGAATAGCTTCAAAAAATGCTAGATTCAGCTTACTGGTATGTGGTGCGATGGTGAGCTATTTTTAGAACAGGCCTGTGGGCAACACATGTAATCCTCTTGGGCTACCTGTTGCCCGTGGGCACCATGTTGGTGACCCCTGTCATAAACAATATATGATGTGCATTCATTTTTCAAATTGAGCATATAAACAGGTCGGAGGTTGACAACATGGTGTATTAAGTAACATAAACAGTGATAATAAAATAAATAAAAGAAAAGAAAAAATTAAAAGCGAGAGATAAGGGAAAATATATTATAACTAAATAGGCTGGGGGTTGGCACGTTCTCCAAACGTGTGGTTTTATACAGATTGATTTTAAATTATTCATTTCATAAATCATTAAATGGTCTGGCACCATCTTATTTAACAGCTCTCCTACATGTATATAATCCTTGTAGGTCACTAATGTCATCTGATCAGTTTATTCTTACTGTGTCAAGAGGTTTGTCTTGTTATATTGTTATGTACAGTTGAAGTCAGAATTATTAGCCCCCTTTTGATTTTTTTTTCTATTTTAAATATTTCCCAAATTTTGTTTAACAGAGCAAGGAAATTTTCACAGTATGTCTGATAATATTTTTTTCTTCTGGAAAAAGTCTTATTTGTTTTATTTCAGCTAGAATAAAAGCAGTTTTAAATTTTTTTAAAAACTATTTTTGGGACAAAATTATTAGCCCCTTTAAGCTAATTTTTTTTCGATAGTCTACAGATCAAACCATCGTTATAGAATAACTTGCCTAATTACCCTAACCTGCCTAGTTTACCTTATTAACCTAGTTAAGCCTTTAAATGTCACTTTAAGCTGTATAAAAGTGTCTTGAAAAATATCAAGTAAAATATTATTTACTGTCATCATGGCAAAGATAAAATAAATCAGTTATTAGAAATAGGTTTTTAAAACTATTATGCTTAGAAATGTGCTGAAACAATCTTCCCTACATTAAACAGAAATTGGGGGAAAAAATAAACAGGGGCACTAATAATTCTGACTTCAACTGTATGTGCTGTAGGACTTATTTTAATAAGTATTGATTGTGTTCAGCACTTTGGGCAACGTTGTGTTGTAAAAAGTGAGCTATATAAACTGACTAACTAACAAACTAACTTACTAACTAAATAACAACATGAATTATGGAATTACTTGAAAATGTATTGCATAGTAGAAATTCATCCATAGGTTTTCTCAGGTTTACAAACAGTTTACTTCGAATAGTAGATAAAAATGTTGTGCTTATCATTTAATTTAGTATAGAGGAGGTTGGTACTGCGTGAGTAATTGTAATGTGTGGGTTCATATCTATCCTTGTATTGAACAGATGGCCGAACAGAGGAGGAGAAGAAAGCAGAGGAATCTGAATTGTTCAGCAAGTATTACACTGAATGGAAAGGGGGTGAAAAAGGAGAAGATGATTCATTTAAACACATCCCACGCTTCTACTACAGGGTGGGTTGATCATGGTCTGATCAGTAATAATAATACAGCGCTGTGAGTGGTGGTGGAATATTATATTAAAACCAGAATGTTACAATTACTGTACGTCCATGTGTCATAATCTGACCTATTGATGACACAGATAAACCTAGCTCTAGTCTTTGAATATAATCGTCTGAGGAACATTTTTATTTTATGTTATTTATTATTATTATTACAGATTATAACTAAGATATAGTTTGAATAAAGCAAAAAAAAGATTACAATGAAAATATGAATGAATAAAAACAGTAAATTATAATATTAATTGTGACTGTTCAATATTTCTCATCAGCTTCCTGCAGAAGATGAAGTCTTAATGCAGAAACTCAGGGAAGAATCGAGGGCAGTGTTTCTCCAGAGGAAAAGCAGAGAACTACTGGACAATGAAGAGTTACAAGTGAGAGCACATGTTATTTGGCTGGTGCCCCAAAGAAAACATTCTGCATTGACTTTATTAAATGTGTTTGCTTTTTATTTGATTTTAGTATTCATTATTATTTATTTTTTATATTTGTATTGTTTTAATATTATTATTTTGTTTTATTTTATTATGCATATTGTTTATTATTATTTCCTTTACTATTTGTACTGTTTATTATTATTTTTTAAATTTATTATTATTTATTTATTATTTTTGATGTTTTATTACTTTTTTGTTTTATTTTATTATATTATTTATTAGTATTTACTATATAATTTTATTGTTTTATTATTATTTGTTTTATTTTACTATGTATATTATTTATTATTATTTACTTATATTTTTATATTTTGTTGTTGTTTTATTTTAATATTATTTATGTTATTTATTATTATAATTTTTTATATTATTATTTTATTTTATTATTTTTTTATTTATCTTATTTATTATTGTTTATTTTATTATTGTTTATTGTTTTATTATTATGTTTGTTGTTTTATTATTATTATTATTTATTGTATTATTTAAAAAAATTGTTGTAGTTTTATTTGTATTATTTATTATTTTTATTGTTTTATTTTGTTGTTGTTGTTTTATTTTATAATTTATTTTATAGTAAAACAATAAAAATAATATTAAAAATAAAACTATGAAATAATAATAAAATAAAACAACAACAAAATAAAACAATAAAAATAATAATAAAAATAAAATTATATTTCTTTTTCTTTCTTTTATTTGTTTATTTTATTTTTAACATGACAATTACAACTATGGTTGGTCTTTTAGACTAAAACTGAAATAAATAAAAAAAATCACCTAAACAAACAAACAAACAAAATGGCCACATCATTACCTGTATTTATTTATTTTTGTACAGAATCTTTGGTTTCTTCTTGATAAACATCAAGTCCCACCCACGACCGGTGATGAGGCCATGATCAGTTATGAGAGTTTCCTAAAGGTTGGAGAAAAAGCAGGCACCAAATGCAAGTGAGTGCGTCATAGAGAAGATTACAGTCTCAGTTTCACATGAAACCATGAGCTGATACCTATATTCTAATTAATAGTCTATCTAATAGTATAATTCACAAGTGAGCAATGCCTCATGACTACCTAAAATATTTGTTTTACAATCATTCAGGCTGTTCTTCACCGCCAGAGTTTACGCCAAACTCCTTCATAATGATCCATATGGGAGGATATCAATTATGCAGTTCTTCAACTATGTCATGAGGAAAGGTAGTTATACAATTTGCGCTGAAATTAAATTTAATTATGAGTACTTAATTGACCCTGAACATAGTAACACAGATGAATCACATGTGGATCTGCATGTTTTTCCTCTGGTAGTATGGCTGCACCAGACAAGGATTGGTTTGAGTCTCTATGATGTAGCCGGTCAGGGTTATCTGCGTGAGTCTGTGAGTAATCTAATAATATAATAATTATTATATATATATATATATATATATATATATATATATATATATATATATATATATATATATATATATATATATATATATATATATATATATATATATATATTGTATTCATTTATTTATTTATTTTCTGCAGGATTTGGAGAACTACATCCTAGAATTAATTCCTACACTCCCTCAACTGGATGGCCTGGAGAAATCCTTCTACTCGTTTTATGTTTGCACTGCCGTCCGCAAGTTCTTCTTCTTCCTTGATCCTCTGCACACTGGTAATTCTCCCGTGGTCATGCTGTTTTTGTATATTTAATCCAGATGTTGCCTTTTCATTTAAATCACAGCACCTGCAGAAACTATTGGGCATAAGAACCTGCAGAAACCATTCAGTGTGATGTTATTCTGTCATCCAGTGTCTTTCTTTAATCATTCAGTGTCCTGTTAATAAATGTATGACCACTTGTATTTAGATATATACACTTACAAATGTTTGCTTGTATTGTAACCAGTAGGCCATTGTTTATTTATTTAGTTCCCCGTTTTTTGTGTTGTTCTATCTATTTATATTTTCATGAATAGAATCATTGTAATGTTTTGTCCTCAATCTGCAGGCAAAATCAAAATTCAGGACATCTTGGCTTGCAGTTTCTTGGATGACCTACTTGAGGTAGAGCGCAGATTCTCACTTATTATCAACAATTAAAAGTCTGTCTGTCTGTCTGTCTGTCTGTCTATCAGAAAAAAATAACAAAGTGGTCATCATAGGAAATACAATATTAAATCACTGTACATTTGATGCACTTTTTCATACTATTTGAAATGGCACTCTACATTTTTTCCAATACTTTTTTGAATGAAACTAATAATTTTTTATAAATATTTAGCTTCGAGACGAAGAGCTGTCAAAGGAGAGTCAGGAGTCCAACTGGTTCTCCGCACCTTCTGCTCTTCGAGTTTATGGTAGGCATCAAAAATGAAAATTCTCTGATCGTTTCCTCACCCTTCACTTGTCACAAACCTGCTTTGGTTTCTTTCTTCTCTTTAATGCAAAAAGAAGATGTTTTGAAAAATGGTGAAAACCAGAAGCCATTGATTTACATTTTTTTTACGTATTATGTGTGTCAGTGACTACCGGTTTCAATTGAGGGTAATTACTTTAAACTTCTAATAACAGATTTCACTATAGCAATATTGTACTAGATATTAATTAAGATATTAGTATTCAGCTTAAAAGGAAATTTAAAGGCATAACTAGGTTAACTAGGCAGGTTAGGGTAATTAGGCAAGTCATTGTATAGTGATGGTTTGTTCTGTAGACTATGGAGAAATTTTATTCTTATTTATGCTTTTATTCTAGCCGAAATAATCCAAATAAGACTTTTTTCAAAAGAAAAAAAATAACAGGAAATACTATAAAAACTTTCTTGCTCTGTTAAACATCATTAGGCTAATAAGTTTGACTTCAACTGTACATTTGTTAAATCTCATATGTTAATCATCATATTTCCGGTATACAGGTCAATATCTCAACCTGGATAAGGACCATAATGGGATGCTCAGTAAGGAAGAGCTGTCTCGCTATGGCACTGGAACACTAACCAGTGTTTTTCTCGACCGCGTCTACCAGGAATGCTTGACCTATGATGGTGAAATGGTATGAATAAATCATGAATTTGCATCACACAAAGTATTAGATACATATAATACTCACCATAAATGAGCACACAGATCTTTCTTTTAAATATATGTTTTCTATAGGATGCTTTACAATAATATATTTGTGCATATACACTAGATTGGTTAGCATCAAAACCGGATCAAATATGAAAAATACTTAAGATCACAGTCCAAAAATTAATATGTTAGGGGAAAACATAAAATACAATTTTAATAAACAGGGAACAAGTTAAGAGAAACTTACAAAAATATAAAATTTTGTAATTTTTTTTTGCAGTCACTTGAATTAATTTAAATGTATTAATGTTTCTTACTAATCCTAAAGAATTTCCTTGACCAATTTGTAATGGATATTTTAACGGATATCACTCTTCAATAAAACTGTTTTGTTAAAATCCCCCAAAATGAAAGGCTATTTTACTGAAAGATTGATAATAATATTCATTTCGAACAAAGGGTGTACTCATTATATGTACAGTATACATTTATGCTGAGCACTGTACATATATACACTGTTCTCCTCTAAAAATAAGGGGATTGGTCGAAAATGGACAAAAGAAACAGGTGTAAACCCTTATCAACTTACAATCTGATTGGCCAAAATGCATTGCAGACAAGGCCTAATTGAACAGCGCTCCAACATATGGTGCAGTAATGCATTAGGAGCCTTGTAGATGTATTACATGTTACTGAAGGTAGTGTTTAGATAAAAAAAACAAATAATGTGAAATATTATTCTATTTTTAGAAATAAATATTCTAAAATTTATCTCTGCGATGACCTTTTTCTGCAGCCATTACACTAGTCTTCATTGTCATGATATTTCAGAAATGATCTAATATGCTTACATGGTCTTCAAGAAATGTTTATTATTATTATTATATATTATTATGATGAAAATATTGATGCTTATTTGTTTATTTTCTTTGTCAAAATCATGATTAATGTCTCAATAAAGAGCAATAGTCAACTTCATTCATTGTCCTTTGGCTTAGTCCCTGATTTATCAGAGGTCGCCACAGCAGAATGAACCGCCAACTATTCCAGCATATGTTTTAAGCAGTGCATGCCATTCCAGCTGCAACCCAGTATTGGGAAACACCGATTACATTCACACACACACACACACACACACACACACACACTAAGGCCAATTCACCTATAGCGCATGTCTTTTTATTGTGGGGGAAACCGGAGTACCCGGAGTAAACCCATGCCAACACGGTGAGAACATGCAAACTCCACACAGAAATGGGCAGTTGGGACTTAAACCAGCAACCTTTTTGCTGTGAGGTGACAGTGCTAACCACTGAGCCACCATGCTGCCGCAATAGTCGACATATAACTTTATAAAAATACAGTATGTTCATGTTACAACATAACTGTAATATAAGATACTAGTCGAGTCAAATGCACCCCCATAAACGTTTACCACTAAACATATGCACATAATTTTCTTGTGCACGTGTAGATTCATACATAATATCCATTAACGTTTTTATTATCTGAAAATACCTGTATTTAACAACAATATTAAAATATATATGTTCTTTCCAATGCCTCCATTCAGGACTATAAGACCTATCTGGACTTTGTGCTGGCTCTAGAGAATAGGAAAGAGCCTGCAGCCCTCCAGTACATCTTCAAACTCCTGGATATGGAGAACAAAGGCTATCTCAATGTGTTTGCCCTCAACTACTTCTTCAGAGTAAGGACTTTTTATATTTAAATCCAGCAAAAGATTATATATTATAATATGTACAGCTGAAGACATAATTATTAACCCTCATGTGAATGTTTAATTCTGTTTCAAATATTTCCTAAGGGCTGTTTAATAGATTTATAACACACTTTTAAATATATGGAGTTAACTGGTTAACAAAAGTTTGGCAGCAAGACCATGCCTCACCTTGCCTCCTTAACAAATCACCTACTTCCTAAAACTTATTTAAGGCAAACCAGCCCTCAAGCACTGTTCTTCCTCTTCTCTCGAATCCAACCTCCCTCTATTTCTTTGCTTCCCATTAACAATCCTCATAACCCTCTCTTCCCTCCTAGATTGTATCAAGGGGGGTCCTAATCACTCTACCTAAATATTACAGAGACGGTACCCCCACTCTGAGTCTCTGGGCATCATTGTAGGATGCCCGATCAACCTACCTACCTGTTCACTATTTATTCTCTTAATTCCATTCCCCTTCATCCATACATCCCTACAATATCTAGCCCAAAGTGTGGGGTGGTCCATGCTGGTGAAAGTAGTTTTAATGACTAATTTCTTTTGTCTTTGACATGATGACAGTACATAATATTTTATTAGATATTTTAAAGAAGAAAACTGGAAGTTTTTAGCTGTAGACAATTTATTAAATATTAATTATTTAAGCTCAACAGCGCAAAAGATAATAGTAATCCAAGTTAGACCAATATTGCTGCGATGTTACTGGACAAACAGAAAAGCTGACAGTCTATCGTATAAATATCTGATCTTTAGTTATTTTAGTTTTCTTCCCTTACAAGTACAAGTGGACAGTTTCATGGCATGTGCTTGTATTTATTTATTTTTTTATGAGGTTTTTACTTTTGTTTGCACTTGAACAGTGAATTGTTATGTCCATGTCTGGCACAGAACATCATTTAAATTAAATATTGATCATAAGTAGTAGTAAAACTTTATTGTCCTTGACAGGAAATTTGTTATGAGCATCACCATATTGCTGCACACATTCCATAAAAACAAACAATAAAAACAATACAGAATACAGAAGTTACAATCAGGGGCACCTGCAGGATTTTATTGAAAGGTACACACATATCCAGCACCACCCCACCTCATCATCCCTTATTCTTATTTCAATCTCAAAACACACTGATGCTTGCTGTCAAAGGCTACATTATTTAGGGCATTGTCGCCAAGTGAAACCTAGAAAATGAAAGCACATCATTGTATCTTATTCCTAATATATTTTTTGTTGGTCGGTTTGTCTACTGGATAAACAAGAATAACGAGTAACATCTGAGGTGAAGTGCTTCAAAGTCTCAAACTCTTTTGAAAGGGTGAGAGAACTCAGAAACTCTTTGTTAGACTGAAGATGTCTGCTCATTTGTGCCAGTCTGTCAGATAAAATTGTTTAAAACACGTTGAAAGGTAGCTGTTCCGTGGGAGGAGGCTGGGCCTGGAGTTCCCCCGGCTCAGGTGCTGATGAGATTGCGGTCTCATGAGCAATATTTGTGTCATTAGTTTTAGGCCTTTTGGCAAATGTCTTGATTAAGTTTAGCTGTTTTAAAAAGAGTTCACTCATTTTGAACCTTTTAAACAATTGCTATCCGACTTGTAATTTTTAGTGCGTAAAAAAACTGCCAGCAAACTAAAGCCAATAGATTTCTTTATGTATCTCCCACCATGCAAGTACATGCACACTTTAAAACACACAAACGCACACCTTATTTATTCCTATTCGTTCTTACTTTGTCAATATATCTTAGTGTATACTGATTAATAATCAATTTAAATTGTAAAAAATAAATAAATAAAAAAGCTGCATTAATTCGCACCCTCTCATGGTAGGTACGCACTGCGTACAGCTGCAGGCACCATTGGTTACAATAATTATAATGCTAATTAAGATAAACACTTGTTAAATAAATCCACTGAAACAGGTACAAATGATTTCTTATATCAGTTCAACCTACTAGTTATCTATCATTTCCTTGCTCTGATAAACATCACTTGAGAAATAGTTGATAAATAGCTAACATTTAATAACTCTATTAGCTCTAAGCAGAAACTAACCGATTTATCTCTCTCTATATATATATCAGGCCATTCAGGAACAAATGAAAATTCATGGTCAAGAGCCAGTTTCCTTCCAAGATGTTAAGGTAAATGACCTTCTGTGCATTGCCAATTATCAGCAAGTCATTTTATTGGAGGTTGCTAAATAACCACCTTCATGTATTTTGGTTTCTGGCTTACAGGATGAAATCTTTGATATGGTGAAACCCAAAGATCCATATAAGATCACTTTGCAGGATCTGGTCAACAGTGGTCAGGGTGACACCGTCTCTAGTATCCTCATCGACCTCAATGGGTTCTGGACTTACGAGAACAGAGAGGTTCTGGTGGCCAACGACACCGACAGCAATGCTGCAGATTTAGACGACACATGACATCACAAATGCAATAGTCAAGCCACTCAGAAAAACACACCGAATTCCAGAGTTGTATGCTGAATTGTTTATTAAGTAATATTATGTACAAAAACAACCTGTATTTTTCTTTCACCTACATTATAGAAAGGTAGGTGCATTTTCACCTACATAATACAAAATTATTGTACACAAATAAATTAAACAGTCTCCAAAATGAAATGTTTTCGTTTGTGTAACAGGGGTAGACTCAAATCTAATGAGTAAAGCACATTCACAGCAAAAATAATGAAATAATGCGTTCACATAACAACAATATATGGTTAAAAAAATAAGCCTAGAATATTTCCTTTCTGATCATTGAACACTACATTATCAGTAACAGAAATGTTTTGAGGGGACCTATCATGCTCATTTTTCACAAGATGTAAAAGAAGTCTCTATATGTCCCTAGAGCAGGGGTGCCCAAAAATGTGCTGTTTTGGTGACTGTTGCTTTAAATTCAAATGAGATTGTGCTCTTTTTAAAAGAGGGCGGAGCTACAAATGCTTATGCTTTAGCATAGTGGCAGATTTAAAACAGCTAAGGATGGCTGCTTCTCCCTCAAGGCTGTTTATGCTAATGAGGGAGAGATTATCACTAATGGGAGGGGCTTTGCCCTTCGGACATGTACAAAGCGAGAATGTCAATCAAAGTGTTTCTAAAGACTGTTTATATCAAGTGTGATAAGAAAAAAATTGAATTTTGTCCATACGAAGTTATATATATATTTACAGACTGTTGCTACACCACTGTGTTTAAACCCCTTACAAAAGTGATTTTTACATAATAGGTCCCCTTTAAGACTAATCTGACAGCATCTTTATCTAGATTGATTGACAAGAGTCATGCATTTGTTGTAGTGTTAGCAGGCTTTTTAGGTGTTTACAATTATTCAAACGTACAGCGAATTGTTGTAGTGACTAAGAGAGGTTTTTATGTATGGCTTCATAAAACGATCATTCAAATAGATCTGCGTTCAAAAGCAGAGCCATTGTCAGCTATGTATATACGACAGGTTACCTTCATGTTCAACTTCATGAGATTCGTCCCACAAAAAAGAAATCTAGCATGCCTTTAGTCTACAGTAAATATGGTGGAAGCATGAAACACGCTCAGGATTTTAGGAGGGAATTGGTGCAGGCACTTTCGCGGCATCAGGGCTGGCATGGGATTCCTGCTCCAGCTCAAAGGTCACGTTCACAAAAGACGCAGTGGCTTCTGGTTGCTCCGTCTTTGGTTGTTGGTTCTCCTGATTGTGCTGCTCATCAAAACGTCGCTCTGCTTCTTCAGAGAGGCGGTTCTCCTCTTCTTCTTCATCCTCCTGCAGATTACACATTTTTAGGGTTCTCACAAGGCCAAAGCCTCATGTAGTATTTGCACTGATATCGCAGTGTGTGCATCTGCAATAGTCACAATCAAGGATCTGCAATGTTGACTTGGGAGTATACGTAGCTGACCAGGAGCCACAGATCATACCATTAGATTTGTGGAGTCATTTTTATTTTGATGGAGAAAAGTTGGTAACACTTTACAATAAGATTGTGTTAAAGCATTTACTAACATGAACAAACAATGAACAGTGCATTTATTACAGTATTTGTTCATGTTAGCTGATGAAAATACACAGTTCATGTTAACTCAAAGTGTATAACCTAATGTTAGCAAGCATGAATTTGGATGTTAATAATGCATTAGTAAATGTTGAACTGCAATTAATAAATGCTGTACAAGTATTGTTTATTATTAGCTGATGTTAGTAAATACATTAACTAATGAAACCTTATTGTAACATGTAACCAAAAGGTTTATCATTTGCATGTGTCTTTAGGGTCTGTGACTGTATGAGGATATCAAGAGAGTTCAAAGCATTCAGGCACAAGAAATTGTACCGTTTGTAACTTTCATTTTATTGAATTATTTATAGGATGAAGACTATGCAGTGCTATTTTACATTTGATTATTCAATTAATGTACCAGAATTCTTACCAAATTGAGCTATTTAAGGCATCTGGTAAAACTGTATTCATATCACAGTGTATCAGAAAAAACAAAATATCACAATGTAAGATTTTTGTGCAACCATATTAGTAACTGCTCATGTGTCAAAGATGATAAATATTTTTAAAGAGCCCCTATTTTGCATTATAAAGGGTCATATTTTGGTTTTGGGGGTCTCAAACAACAGACTAATATGCATGCAAGGTCAAAAATAATATACATTTTTTACCTAATTATCCCAATGACTCCTATATGATTCGTTCAGCTATTAATTTGTTCCCAAACCCCTCCTTAGCACAAAGCTAAACTGCGCTGATTGGGCCGATGGCCGATGTCTGTTGTGATTGGTCGACTGAGTTCAGCGCGAGATGAAGAGAAAGGACCACTGAGGCTATAAAGTAGCACACGGAGTATGTGAGAGCCCAATGCAGGAATGCATTGAAGTAATGCAGTTTCTTGCCAGTTTAAAAATTCGTTTACATTGGTAAGGAAGAAGCACGCTTCGTGTTTTTAATTTGGTTTTGGATGCAATATGTGAATAGCCCCATGAAGGTTTAACCTGAGAGATACAGTACAAGCACTGATCTATTATGATTACAAGCCGTGCGGGGCGATTACAACTTATAAAACACAAATATATATTTTGCAAACTACACAAAACGATGCAACAATGTTATTTACACTTAACATGTTAGGATCCGGAGGAAGAAGAAACTGATCCATATGAACTGTACCAGTTACTGACAAAGTCCCTGTCAAAGTCTGATAAAGTCCCATACATAATAGTCTCTGCTGCTCCTTCCTCTAATAGTAAACGGCCGACGAGTCCCTGGTTACAGCGCAGGTTATTGTATCAAAAATCAGAAAAATGACTGGAACAAAATGAACTTTAACCCTTTATTCCCTACAGCTGAATCTCCATCTGTAAATGAGCCTCATCTTCGCGTCATGACCAGTCTCGTGATCCACCTCGCTCCGCTAGTGTCTGAAGGGAAAGCGCGTTCACGTTTTACCAGACCTGGAACTACATATTTGGTGATGTACCGTACCGATGTTGACGCGTTCAAGCGAAAGATCCGAACTCATTCGATTCATTTATTTGACTCTGAGTCGACTATTTCGTTAAAGAATAAATAGTTTTAAAAACTGTGCTCTTTCAGATTCAAACCTCAGCTGGATGTTTTCATTCACTTAGTGCTGTATTATACATTACATGGAAGGTCATTTTCAAAAATCCATAATAAGGGCTCAATAGGGGCTCTTTTAATCGATAAAAGAAAAAAAGTATATTACAGTGTCATCTTTGACCCACAGGCTACACGAGTTAAAAATTTATTGTACTTTCACAAAAAAGAATATAAAATATATATTATAAGCTATATTACACTATATACTATATTTTTATATATAATGCACTAATTAGTGAAGGCTGTAGAATAATCCAATTTGTGTACAAACCTCCTTCTTCATCCTGTAGTATTCATCAATTGCATACTGATATTTTGGTGTTGTGATTCCCAGCAATGAGGCCATTTTCTCTCCAAGATAGTCGCAAACTGAAACATATTGGTTTAATTAATGTATTTAGACTATTTATGCAGTAGCAATTGTAACAGACTGGAGAGAGTTTCGTTACCCGAGACGGTCGAGGTCGCCACTCTCCACATTTGAAACCAAAAATATGGACCCCAGGTCAACTTGGACTACAAATCAGAGATATCAACTGTTAATGAGCGCAAGATGAAACTGAGAATGCATTAATATTCACTAATCTGATGCCACTCACCGGATCCACTGTACTTATACTGTTCTTTTTCTCCACTTCTTCTTCCTCCTCCTCTTCATCGGTACTGAATTCCTCCATTGTTTCACCGCTTGCGAAGTAGATTGTTCTGCGAGGAATCTTTGGCTGTTTTTTGCCCAGATCTCCAAGTTCAACATTTTCAAACTCTTTCACCACAGCTGAAGTCTAAACAAGCAGATTATTGTTACTTAGTGGTGACTTTTTTTCAAATTTGTTTTAAGACAAAAACTGTTTTAGTTTTAATATATAGTTTAGTTTTAGTTTAACTTTGGGGCAGCACGGTGACCCAGTGGTTAGCATTGTCGCCCTACAACAAGAAGGTCTCTGGTTGGAGTCCCGACTGGGTCAGTTGCCATTTCTGTGTGGAGTTTGCATGCTTTCACCGTATTCGCGTGGGTTTCCTCCGGGTCCTCCAGATTCCCCCAGTCCAAAGACATGCACTATAGGTGAATTGAAAAAACTAAATTGGCCGTAGTGTAAGTGTGTGAATGTAAGAATATTTAGGTGTTTCCCAGTGCTGTGTTGCAGCTAGAAGCAAGTGGTGCTCGCTGCAGAGCCATTTGGGCGAGCTGAGCTCCAGCAAGGGGGAGCTTGAGCTTGAGCTCCACCTTTTTTGCACTTCTTCTACGAGTGATGTCACTGGGGGTAGGGTTAGGGGTGGGGTTGGTGTACGCATTAAAACAGCTTACAGGAGGAGGAGCGAGAGCTCATGCTCCCCCTCACTGGAGCTCAGCTCTGCTCAAATGGCTCTGCAGCGAGCACCCTCTCGCTAGAAGGGCATCCGCTATGTAAAACATATGCTGGATAAGTTGGCAGTTCATTCCGCTGTGGCGACCCCTGATGAATAAAGGAACTAAGCCAAAGGAAAATTAATGAATGAGTTCAACTTTGATAAAAGGATCTGATCCATTTCAAATGTTGACTACTGCAAGATAGACTACTCCAGATAGACTTATAATTTATATTGTTAAGTTATTGTATAATAGATTGTACTATTTTGTAATTGTAACATTTAGTTGTTCATTCATTCATTTTCTTGTCAGCTTAGTCCCTTTATTAATCCGGGGTCGCCACAGTGGAATGAACCACCAAATTATCCAGCACGTTTTTACGCCCATCCAGCTGCAACCCATCTCTGGGAAACTTCCACACACACTCATACACTACGGACAATTTAGCCTACCCAATTCACCTGTACCACATATATTTGGACTGTGTGAGAAACCAAATTATCGTGCGGATTGATAGATAGTAGGGTAGGGTTGTAGCGATTTGAGACTTTTACGATATGATAATCATCTTAGAAAATATGACGGGATATTTGTGGAGTCATTGTAAAGTATAACCATAACAGAGTGAAACTTTATAATTTGCATGCGTTTTAAAGGCATTTAAAGAAAATTTTAAGTATCCAGGTGCAAAAAAAAGTAAATGTGTAATTTTAATGAGGAGTTGTTTTACTGAATTAATACAATGAAGACTATAGAGTGTTATTTTACTTTTCATTATTCACTTATGTACCTGAATGCTGTTTGACTCTCCAGAAAACCATTAGGCACTGTTTATTTCCCTTTTTTGTTGCTCTGTTGTAATTATTTTTGCTTGCAACTTAGAAAATTACTCCAATCAATCCTAATTGATGATTTCTTTATTCCTGGTGAAGTTATATTCATATTGCAACATGTATTGCAGAAAAAGTCTCCTTTACAAAAATAAATATTTAAATAAAATTTAAAAAGTAAAGCTATACATCTCCCAGTTAAAAAACAACAACTTAAACTATTTAACAGAAAGCAAGGATATATATATATATATATATATATATATATATATATATATATATATATATATATATATATATATATATTTTTTTTTTTTTTTTATGAGGGAAAAAGTGGCATTTTTAAAGATTTATTTTTTTTGGTGAAAAACTGAATAGAATTATTTAATTCTTTAACAGTTCAGTACACATGATTTGTTGAGTCATTGTGAATTTCGACCATAATCTATTAGTGTGTTTTTTTTACACTGATTCTGTAGATTTAGGGAATTTAAGAAAATTTAAACCATTTGAGAACAAAAAAATATAAAGTTTAACAAAGATTAATTGTGCTTAACTATTTATCAAATGAAGACCACACAGTGTTATTTTAGATTTAATAATTGAATTTCTTTACCTTAATATTGTAACATTCCACCTAAAACCATGAAGCAGTTTATTTCGTTTTTATCTGTGCTTTAATTTTTTATTACATTCTTAATATTTATTTTTTGGATATTTTATGCAGATGCACTCCCCTACAAAATCATCCCAATCAATGCAAAATTGTGAATTCTTCCCAAACAGTTACTTAAGTCATATTGGGAAATTATATTCATGTCGCAATATATAATCACAGAACTACAAAGTATTGCAATGTCAGTTTTTTCCGAAATAATGCAGCCCTAATTTTGTGTTTAATAACATATTTATTAAAGTTTTTTTAAACAATATGAATGTTAACGATATGATAATCATATACATTCAAACCGTGATAAACCATGATAGTGGTATACCGTTACAACCCAGACAGACAGACAGACAGATAGATAGATAGATAGATAGATAGATAGATAGATAGATAGATAGATAGATAGATAGATAGATAGATAGATAGATAGATGATAGATAGATAGATAGATAGATAGATTATAAAATTATATAGATGGAAATAAATAGATTTAGTGATTGATATAAGAAAGAAATTTGGAGACTGGTATACCATTTTATATACATTTCAAATATATGGTTATATAAACTGTAAATAAACAAAGTAAAGGAAAACCACTGAGATAAATAAATGATACTTATCATTTACGTTGTTCTTTTTTTCTCAAATACATCATTAATGTATAAATTAGATAGCTGTACAGCTAGATAGACAGACAGATCGATGTGTAATTTATAGTTATTTATACTATAAAACTGTACAGATAGATAAACGTGTAATTTATAACATAACAACACAGCTATAATTTACATTGTTATATTGAAATTAATTTTAAAAACATTAAACAAATTAAAATGTTCTATAAACCTAATGTGATGGTTATAAATAAGCAAAATAACACGTTTCCTTGCTAGACAAAGATGTTACGAACAAGGAAGTAGAGTGACATTTCTCGACTGTGGTCTGTATCAAAATAGAGTACGGTTATGAATAACAAATGACTTATTACTTCTGTAAATGACTTTACCTTCTCTGTGTCCATAGTTTGCCCTAAAGACACGTTCACGTTTGTGAGGTACAGTGACAGTTCAGCCATGTCTTCTTCAGCCTTTTCTGTTGCTTTCTTCGAGCTCTTCCTCCTAGAAACGCCAACCAGGAAGTGACGTCACATGTAAACAATTCCGTAAATAGATCGCTTAGTTTTTAGTAACGTAAAATTCGCGAACACGCTGACAAATTTACAAAACTCGTTGTTATTAATACAAGTTAACACAAACATAAGTTTTATTCGGAGCTGCTCAATAAGAATTTTTGGATTACGTTTTATCTTGCTATTTACGTTTTATTTAGCTATTTATAGCTATTACTACTACAAACAAACAAACAAACAAACAAATAAAAAACAGTTAAACCATAGTGATCATAAATAAAACTTGGTTTTGCTATAATACTCATGGTTTAAAAGGGTAGTTGGTGTAAAATTGTAAATATATAGATGGTAATCTGTCAAAAATGTTTGAAAGTTTTACTTTTTATTGAACAAAAATGCAATGCTTGTCCATTACAATAAATGCTAATAAAACTTCAAAAGCTAGGAGGAGATAAAAACAATATTCATTTATTTTCCTTCGGCTTAGCCCCTTTATCAGGGGTCACCACAAAGGAATGTACTGCCAACTTATCCAGTATATGTTTTACACTGTGGATGCCCATCCAGCTGCAACCCAGAACTGGGAAACATTCATATAAACTCATTCCAACACATACACTATAGCCAATTTAGTTTATTTATGTCACCTATGGCGCATGTCTTTGAACTGTGGAGGAAACCGGAGCACCTGCTGGAAACCCACACCAACACAGGGAGAACATACAAACTCCACACAGAAATGTTAACTCACCCAGCCGGGACTGTACCCAGAGACCTTCTTGCTGTGAGCCGACAGTGCTAACAACTGTTGTTCTGAACAATATTCTGGGGAATGTATTTGGATATACTATCTGAATAGTTACAACATTTTTGAATAGATAGAATATATTATTTATAAATAGATTATATTATAAATAGATATTTATTAGTTGGCTAAACAAATACCCAAATGCCATACTATTCTATTAGTTGGACTGGAGAAGACTTTAAAATTATACTAGGTGGAACAACTGATGAATGGCCACCAGGTTCACTTAAATAATCGTAATCTTAAAAGCTTCATCAATGAATTTTATCTTAGTGATATTTGGAGAAACAAATTTCCACATAATAAAACATGGAGCAATAAAACAGGGTCCAGCCAGCCCAGAATTGATTTCTGTCTAGTGTCTAAGAGCTTAAATAAAGATGATGTAGTAGTTGATATTGCTTCTATTCCACGAACAGATCATAAAACTATATGCATAAATATTAAATTCTCAAAAACAAGCTGTTTTATCAATGGATCTGGAAGTTTTAAAGTTTTACTATAATTAAAGCATGCATTGTTATTTTTTATCAGGGGTACACTGATTTATTTATTACATTTTTGTAGAAGTACAATGATAAAAGTTTATCCAGCTTTTTATAAACTTAATTGTATAGTGAAATATTTATACATCACAACTTTGAGCTCAGTCTATTAAGTTCTATAGGTCTAATGTAATTTGATGTGTAGTTTTAGGCATTATTAAGAAATATTCCCTCTCTTTACAGATCATACTTTTACACCGTTAACCACAGATTTTATCACCAATTTTTTTGACCCTCTTCTTTGTGTTAGACTGCAGTGTTCCTTACACACTTATTTAATTATTGTAATAAGTAATCCTGTTAGCCTCCTAATTAATAAGGAACATTTTTTAAAAAATAAAACGTATAAACATGAGGATTGTATAGTCTTAAAATCTAGATTTTTTGACCTAAGGATGTTTATTGATATTACATATAGGTAAAAATAAAATATACCTTAGCATCATTATGTTATTACAATTTCTTTTCTTTCATCTTTTCTTCTTTCATCCTTTAATTGTGTAAATAATAACAACTCATAAACTATAATAGCCTAATTTATAACTCTGTCAGATTATGCTTGCAAACAAGAGACTCATTTTGTGATTAATCTTTGACAAAGAAGTTTTCACATACAAAATAATTATTATGGCCTTGCCCAGATCAAGTCGAATCATAAAAACAATGGTTGTATTTTGTCTGCAACTCCAGTAAAGCGTGTTTGTATGGTTTTTGTATTGCTTAATAAATGGGGTTGCACCTCCTTTTTCCATGTTCTTTATGCATTTTGTTACACTTGTGACCCTGTAACTCTGAAATGAGAGTATCAGTACTTTCAGGAATTTTGTCCTTTCTTTTACAGAACAGTTGACTGAAAGTTTCTTCAAAATGCAAAAAAAAAAACCTCTTTTGGCTTCCTTAATTTTTTTAAAAAGTGCTGCTTACCATGAATATTTACTGCATTGATTAGAATCAGACTTTTAGAATCACACAATTTTTTTATATTTTATTTAGCCTACCAAAAATATAAAACAGTTTAATTACATTGTAAATGTAGTGATCATGTTTTTTTAGTATTGATTTTCATTTGAAGGACTAGTTTTAACCCTCTCAAGGCAGACGTTGCTAATTTGCAACAGTTAAAACCATTGATTTTGCCTGTTTCTAAAATTTTATTTGAGCCTGAAAGGGTTAAAACTCCATGTTTACTTTAAACCAAAGTTAGTTCCACAACACAATGGTGAACTTGTGGTTAACTACTATAATCCAAATTTTCATGCGTTTATTTGTAGCCTAGTAAACTATGTGAAGTTTATTCATAAACTTATGTTAAGAGGATCCCGTGCCTATGATTGACCACAGCTGGTCCTGCATTAGCATTGCATGTTTCACCAATTGCATGATTCCTAGCTCATTATAAATAACCAGAAGCTGCGTCCCAAATGGCATACTTATGCACTATTCTACGCCATTTTGTAGTATAAATAGTGTAAGTAGTGTGTTCACACTGAAAACTCTAAAAATAATAAGTGCACTTTAATTACCCGAATGATGCACTCATTCAGCTGCTAAAATTAAGTGTGTAATGATGGACACTTCACGCACTCAACGACCGCAGGTTTGCTTACGTAGCGGAAGGGGCGGAGCTATCGGACGCACATGTTGGATAACTTTATTTATTTTGGATGGTGAAAGCAAAATTCTCCTACGAGAGTGATTATAGCGCCTCCCGATGGTGAATGCGGTTATACTCACGGCAGGTTTTATTTGATAATTCTGTTGTTTATTTCATTGAATTGGCGACCGTCAAACGTCATCAGGGAAACTGTTTGAATTTCCGCTAAGTAAAAAAACATTAGTGTGCCATTTGGGACGACACTACATACATATACTATCCTATTGAGTGTGTAAGTGCATAAGTACATATCGCATGAGTGCATAGTGTATAGTGTGCCATTTGGGACGCAGCTAGAGTCTCTTACTTTAGATATTTTTGTCTCGAAGAATCCCTCCCTCCAGCCCTACTCCTCCCCTTTCCCTGATAGGGAGACACGGCAGCCCAGTGATTAGCACTGTTGCCTCACAGCAAGAATGTCACTGGTTCAAATACTTGTCCAGTAGACGTTTCTGCGCTGAGTTTACATGTTCTCCTTATGCACGTGTGGGTTTCCCAAGGGTTCTCCGGTGTGCTCCCACAGTCCAAAGATATGTGACAAAGGTAAATTGACCAAACCAAACTGGCACCATTGATGAGCTTTTATGTCGCAGTCACATTAAAGTTTGTGCGTGCAAAATTTTGTAGTACGGCGCTGTGAGAAGGGGCGGGATTAAACAAGATGATTAGACATTTAAAAAAGCGAGCAATTGGTCGAGAGGGGTCTGGATGCAGACCTGGTGCAGTGCAATCTGAGCTGCATCCAATGCTTTTTAATGGGCTCACCTAACCCCAACCCTAACCCTTCCCTTTACAGTGACGCCACTCGCTCCATTTGAGTACATTATATTTGACATTGCATCGCTGAATGATGCAATCTCAGCTTGCATCATAAAGAGTGCATCCAGATACTATTGTATTGGTCCATATTTTACATTTCTGTTGAGAGAGGTCATGTTTTGATCCTCGATTGATCTCGCGCACTCAAGTGATGTGGTTTTGCAGGTCACAGTTCACCAAGCTTGAAGTCTGCAATGCAGCGAACTGCGAAACTTGTCACAAGAGCTTGCATTTTCGGCCTGACGCATTCACATACGTATGAATGGAAGTCTACAGGGAGAAAAGTGTAGTGTGACCACAGCTTTAATCAGCAATCTCTAATCGCCTTCAACCATTGATAAGTAGGGGAGTTCTCGAGACCTACCTGATTGCAAACTCCCCTCTCACTTTACAAACTGGAGGGAGCCCCGGGCTCGAGGGACAGCATAGCAAACACGCTTTATAATCAATTATCAGCTAAGTGTGAACTCTTGAAGACTAATTTGATTATTTGATTATTTTCAGGTCTCTACAAGTTCTTTACCATATGTCAGTGGTCCTCAAACTGCAGTACGTGTACCACTAGTGGTACGCAGGCTTTCTTCTAGTGGTACACGGAGGAATGAAATATGTCATGTACATGCTACACACATTTCAAAATTTATCAAAATGTATATATATATAATATGCCATATATGACATATAGCCAATGTTTCTGAGGTAATATGCCACGTTTTTTTAACTGTGCAGCTGCTTTACTGGGCCTGCTACTGTATTTCAATACTGCTCATTTTGGTGGTACTCAGAGAGACAATTTTTTCTGAGGTGGTACTTGATGAAAAAAGTTTGAGAACCACTGCTTTATGTGATCCTGGACCACAAAATCTGGCTTATGTTGCATGCATGTGTCAATGGGCCAAAATACACTGTATGGATCAAAATCCTCAATTTTTAATGTATGCCCAGAATTATTAGAATAGTTGTAGACTTATAAATAGTAAATCTACTTCCACAAATATTTAAAAGTTTTTTTTTATTAGTAATGTGCATTTATAAGAATGTAATTTGGACATATGTAAAGGTGATTTATCAATATTTAGATTTTTTTTATCATATCCTAACGAAGTATACATCACTGAAAGCTTATTTGAAGCGTTGTATTTATTTATTGAGCTTCAACTCTGAAAACTCGACTGACAGTTTTAATTTACTGGAACTTCTTTGTTAAGCTGCTTTGACAATCTACATTGTGAAAGGGCTAGACAGATAGATAGAAGATAGATAAAACTCGTATTATAATATCCTAACGAAGTATTCATCAATGAAAGCTTATTTATCCTGGTTTCAGATCATGCTAAAATCTCAAAAAATGTACAGATCATTGGTGTTGTGGTCCAGGGTCACCCATTTTCAAGTGCACTCGAGCGCCATCGTTCTACTGCTCGGTGTATGGCAAAAATAAGGCATTTTCGGAGCGAACCAACGCCACCACCTAATTGCCTGAAACAATAATACACGAAATACACCGTATCTCACTTTAGCTTTTTTATCGGACAGCATGTACGCTTCAATATAATTAATTCACATCTCAATGTCGTTCAGCACGTACATTATAACGTCCTGACAAATTCCCAGCTGCCCCCTATTAGTTTGATGAAAGTGGACTAGTCCAATAGTATTGAAAGCAAAGCCCATGATCGCGCAGTTGTTTGTTTTCACTCAGCGCAGTAAGCAGGGCGGAGAGGAGAAGAGGAGAGGCACGGAGTTGTGTAACGGTTAACGTTTTTAATTAATCTTCATTGCATCTTTCCCAGCCTCCTGCCATGGCTCTGTGCAGTAGCGTCGGAGCCTTGGCGTTACCCAGCGAGCTTATCGTTCACATATTCTCCTTCCTGTCAGACCGAGACAAGCTCCGGGCCTCGGCCGTATGCACCCGCTGGAGGGAGTGTCTCTTCTACCCTGCGCTGTGGACGGAGCTCAAGCTGCGCATCGGCGGGGGAACCAACGGCGGCGGCTCTGGATCCGACCAAACCCCGCGGTTGGAGTTCCTCATGCGCAAATTTGGTTCATTCGTGCGGGAGCTGCAGCTGGAGTTCGCCCCGGTGAACGGCTACTTAAGCCCGCTGCAGCACGGAGTGGACGCCGTCGAGAGCGACCCGCAGTTCGCCAAAGATGCGATGGTGACATATTTGGATCAGGTGTTGTGTGTGCTCGGCAGTCTGCGTAATAACAGGTAACTAACGTTAGCTATATGAAGCTGGGAATCGATTTTGCATGCGTCGGTGTTGTTGACGTTACACCTCCGTTTCTGGCTGCTTTGCTTTGCTTACATTTAATCAGCACCAGCAGCCATAAACAAACCCTGCGCATTACGTAACGCTCGTGTCTGAAGCATCGCATGGCTGCCTGCTTTTGTGCATAACAGAACTGCAAGATCACCTCATAACCAGTTGATATTTTTGTTGCTTATAAGAAATATTGCTGTTTGCACATTAGTAGACAAACCTGAAGTGACGTGTAGCTGTCTCAGCGTTACCAGTGCTTATTTATTAGATGCTTACTAGTACTAACGTTAGTTGTCGACTCATTAGTGACAAGCAACTTTTCCACTGATGATCCATTGAGTTGTGTTTAGATGTTAAGATTATAAAGTTTTCTCTGTCAACTATTATGCATTCATATGGTTTAAAGTTTTTGTTTATCTTCCAATGTGTAATAAGTTACTGGTATATATTTCAACATTTAGTATACAGCTTGTGTAGCTTCTACCACCTATTGTTTTATATTTAAACTGTACCAGGTCTTACTGATGACTTTTTTTTAAATTAGGTTATTTTATAATTGCTTGCCATATGTAGTTGGTTAAAAATGCTAATTTATAGTTGCATTTAAAATCTAACTAATAAGATTAGAAAAATGTTAATGTGGTTAGATCTATCTAGCAGAGAGGTGAATAGACTGATTGATTGATGGGTAGATTGACAGCTAATAGATGGATGGCTAGGTTGAAGGATGGTGTGATAGGTGGTTGATTGAAATGGAGATGGATGGATGGATAGATAGATAGATAGATAGATAGATAGATAGATAGATAGATAGATAGGCAGGTAGTGGGTAAGGTGATGTACGTATGGGTAGGTATATAGATTGATAGGTAAATAAATAAATAAATGTTTGTATGTATGTATGTATGTGTGTATGTATGTATGTATGTATGAATGGTCGTCCAAGTTGTTACTTTTTTATTAAATTATAATTATTAATGCAGTTACAAATACAAATATATTTACAAGTACAAATATAGTTATTAGTATTGCTTACGGGCTTATTTTTTTTTATAGTTGCCTCTAATAAGAAAATGTGAATAGTAAGAATTGTTAGGTAGATGGGCAAATCTATCTCTGGGTTAATAGACAGATAAATAGATGGATGGATAGATAGATAGATGGATGTGTAGGCAGGTAGATGGAAAGGGTGAAATATGCATGGGTGGGTATATAGATTGATAGGTAAATAAATGTATGCATGAACGGTCGTCCAAGTTGTTACATTTTAATAATATATTATAATTATTAATGCAGTTATTAATACAAAAATATTTACAAGTACAAATATAGTTATTAGAGTTGCTTACGGGCTTATTTATAGTTGTGTTTAACACTCTAACTAAGAATTAAAATGTGAATAGTAAGAAATGTTATGTAAATGGGCAGATCTATCTAGCAGAGGGGTGAATGATTGATGGATGGATGGATGGATTGATGGCAGAACGGAATAAATCCGGGTAGTTAGTTGGATAGTTGAGTAAATAGATATTTAGGTGGGTTGGTGAATAAGGTGATGAATATAGCGGAATGGATGGTTGGTTAGTCAGTAGATATGTGGATTGTTATGCAAGTAGATGGATGGTAGGTAGTTATTAAGATGAGGTGATCGATGGGTAGATTGATATTCAGTGGCAAAGTAACGTTGTCAGCTTGACTCCATTGAATTACTGTTGGCTAGTAACAAATGATAGTTGTGTCTAATATTTGCTAGTTCATTTGATAATATTCTGGCCAATGTCACGGGAAAAACAAGCACTTGTAACACAAATGGACACTAGTTTTTCTAAGTAGTCAGTGTTAAAACTGCTGGCTAACCTCCCACAAGCCTTACTGGATTGTTAACATTCTAACTAACTAAAAATGTTTAAACAAGACCTGCTTTTGTGCTTCATACTCTTCAGCCTTCATAGATGTTTCCTGATGCTGATTGTAGCCTACTGTTCTATTTCTGCACAACAGTAAAGCACTAGAAGGACACCTAGCGCAGCACTTGCAGTTTAAACAATAGGCTTTAGTTTGAAAAGTGTAAAGAATGGAGAAAAAGAGCTGATTATTGTCTTTCTGGTGTAGTGAGAGATAGTTGGTCGGCACTTTGTAGGATTTAACCATTTAATGTGGTTATTTCTATATTTTCACAGAACCATCATTTCTGAATAATATCATAAATCATTAAAAAAACAATCATCATTAAAAATAAGGAAAATTAACTTTTAAACTTGCCATGTTTTTAAAGTGATTCCTTCATTCTCACTTGTATAGATTTGAGAATAGGATGTTAATCAGTAGACTTCCTTTAGTTTTGCAAGACTGATATATTCCCTTTTTCCTCTTCAGAAACCTCCACAAGCTGAGTCTGTATGGGGACACATGTATTCTACATGAAGATGGCATTTTGGACAGCACTTACCTCAGCCAGGTCGACCAAGGGGGCAAGAAAATGAAAGAGTACGTTTACCTTTCACCCACATTAGCAGATTACCATCTTATGCCATGTTTGTGATGCATTTCCTCACATCACTTCCCATAAGTATATAAGTTTGAGTGTGGAACAGAAGAGTATGCTAGATTTGGGACATACTACTTCCTCATTAATGGATTGTTATGTCGGTTATTTGCCTCATACCCTGTCAATCATCTTGTCACATCATCCACATAAATTTCATATTTAATTTCTTACCATATTGGAGATGCAGCATCAAGGTAATCAGAACAAATATTCTCAGGTTTTTGCATAATTATTTAAGTCAATGACCGAACACATCTTTCTAAGTCCACGGTGTTGTTGCGGATGAAATATACAGCGGATAACAAGAAATAAACATATTCCAGATGGTTAGACGTTAATGAAGAGAGTCATTCAAATATCTTTACTCATGCCCTCTCTACTTAACTGTCTTACACATTTGCCATGTTTGACACTTTTTGCTTGTATTTGTACTTCTAATCAAATTAACATCAAATGCATTGTGGACAATATTAGCATAATTAAACTTTAGACTCTACCTGAAATAGTAGACCATCTGGGTAACTTTAGAATACTTGTTTCTGGGGCTGCACAACATCAAAAAAATTATTGCGATAAGCGTATTTGCAATATCCATATAGCAGGGAAGTGCAATTAATTAAATTAGTTTTCTTTGCCAACCATGTATGTTCTGTATGCATGGGTTGTTTATCCAAATCTGAGGCCTTTGCTATTTTCATGCCCACCTTTTCAGTAGGTGCTATTAGCTAAACCATGAGCTGAAAATAAATACTAATGCTGGGAGCAGTGTTGCCAGATACAGCCAACTTTTTCCAGCCTAAATGCTGTTCAAAACTCGCACGAAAAACAGCCCAAGATATTATTCATTCATTAATTTTTTTGTCGGCTTAGTCCCTTTATTAATCCGGGGTCGCCACAGCGGAATGAACCGCCAAATTATCCAGCAAGTTTTTACGCAGCGGATACCCTTCCAGCTGCAACCCATCTCTGGGAAACATCCACACACACACATTCACACACACTCACACACACACACACTCATACACTCATACACTACGGACAATTTAGCCTACCCAATTCACCTGTACTGCATGTCTTTGGATTGTGGGGGAAACCGGAGCACCTGGAGGAAACCCACACGAAGGCAGGGAGAACATGCAAACTCCACACAGAAACGCCATCTTCGCCGAGGTTCGAACCAGCGACCCAGCGATCTTCTTGCTGTGAGGCGACAGCACTACCTACTGCGCCACTGCCTCGCCCGCCCAAGATATTAGATTAATATTTTATTTATACACCCACCAAGACTTCTTTCAATTTCACATTTGACATTTATATAAATAAATCAATCTTTTTTTTTTTTTTTTTTTTTTTTTTTTTTTTTTACAAAACTCAAAGTACCATGGTATAACTACTCTAAAGAAATATACAGTCTACTGGCCATCAGCTGCCACTATGAGAGGAGGATTTAAAAAACGTAATTGCTTGAGGGCTTTTGACCTATTTCTTGCGCATCTGGCATTATAATATCGACAACCTGATGGTAACAGTTTAAAGGTGTATGATAAAGGATGCCTCATCGTTGACAATCATGCGAGCCTTATTTGATATTTTTTCTTTGCATAAACTCTCAATACTCTTTAACTCTGTCCATTCGTCCCTTTTAAGTTTGTCCAACATCACACCCAGATATTTATAATTTGTTACTGACTGAATGAGCTCCCCATTAATTAATGTGGGATGAGTTTTGCTTTGTGCTGTCTCTCTAAAATCAATAACCATCTCCTTAGTTTTTCGAATTATAATGTGTACATCTTGGTCTGATTATTCTAGGATCCAGCAACTCTTCGAAGAGATCCTGTCCAACAGCCGGCAGATGAAGTGGCTGTCGTGTGCGTTCATGCTGGGTGTGGTGACTCCCTGCTCTCTGGCCTCCCTCTCCAACCCCAGCAGCAGCTCCCTGCAGCACCTCAGCTTGATAGACAACCAGCTGCCCAGCCTGATCTCCACCCTGGAGCTGGAGCGCCTCGCTCACCTGCACTCTCTGTCTTTAGACTTCTGCGACTTCACCTCAGACATGTGCCGTCTCCTGGCTTGCGGTGACCGAGCGCCACTCCACCGCCTCTCCCTCCTGCTTAACGGTGCTGCTCTGGATGTCAAGCCTTTGGACGGGACTGCGGCTGAGGATGACTGGAAAGCACTGGTCCGCCGCAGCACCAACCTGCGTGTCTACATCATGGGAATGGACGTGCACAGCCAGGATCTTCTGCGCGTGCTGAAGCCTAGCGTTCCCCTGGAACGGATCCACCTGGATAGCTACAGCACATTGGTGACGGATGGTGTCATTGAGCTTATCTCGCAGCAGTACCACAAAACCCTCACACACTTTATCCTGATGAGGGATGATGCTGGATTTCCAGACCTCAGCGTCAACCGTAACGAGGACCCGCTGGTTCTGCTTACTTGGCGCTGTCTGCACCTCGCGGTCTTGATCATTCACGGTAAGGGGACATTTGATTACTTGTTTTTTTTTAATGAACATGGGACAACCTCCCTTAATGCCTGGTTTATACTTCTGCGTCAAGTGACCGGCGTAACCATCGGCGCATGCAACGCCCGTAGCTGTGCATTTATACTTCTGCGCGCTGTCTCTGTTGGTCTGCATTAACACTTCCGAAACGCTAGTTGGCAGTGAGGTGTTAATGTTCCTCTGTGTCGAATTTCTTCGCTGCTGTTTTGCTTTTCCTGAACACTTCCTGGATGTACAAGTGGCTCAAACTCGCTCATTTTGAGGCTGGAACGGGCGGACGTGCAACAACTTTAACTATGAGGTAAACACAAAACAAAACTTTCCATCCGGAGCTCCTTCTCCGGACTCCACACTTGTAAACAATCGCTCCATTGGGCTCGCGCCATTCGCGCGGCTCTCGGTCCCGCCCAGACTCGTCAGTGCTACCAAGCCGACCAATCACAGAGCTTGCGCTAAGCGTCGTTGCGACGGGTTGTTAAATTTTTTTGAGAGGTGCACGTCAGTGACGCCGACGGCCACGGCGAAGGGCGATGCGTCAACGCCATAGCATACCCGTGCGTTTGACGCAGAAGTATAAATCAACCTTTAGTCCAACCCCCCTCCGAGCAACAAATAAAAAAACTTGACTCCTCGATTTAAAACATTGTGCAACACAGGTAATGAATTTCTCTTTCCTCACAGGCTACACGGTGTGGTCCCACAACCTAGTGGCCATCTCTCGTCTGCGTGGGTCCAACCTAAAAGTCCTGGAGGTGTCCGAAGAGAGCATTGATTTTGACCCGGACCAGTCGGTGTACATCGAGGGCGACCCTGTCCACAATCTAGTCAAGGAGGTGTCTCTGGGTCTGGGCCGCGTCTGGCATCCCTCCATGGACAACAGCGTAGTTCTGAACGAACCCACTCAGCACTTCCACCGCGAGATGCAGAGTTTCAGCGCGGGCATGTAGACGCACCAAACGCCCTCTCTAACCCTGTGCTTGGTGATCTTTCACTAAATGGGCCCTTCTCATTTTATTTCCTCCCCCTTTCATTACTTTCTGATTTTGTTTTTTTGTTTTTGTAGTGTGAATTTAATCCTTTGTATGTGCTGTGTTTAATCAGTATTAGCTCTATATTTATATCTATATCTATATATCCTGCTTATTACTAGGAAAATATAGTTGGCTATTGGTTTAGTAGCTAATTGAGTGAATGGTAGAGAGGGGCTTTTATACTGCTAGCTTGTACAGTGAGTTGTTCATTCTCTCGCTTTTGTCTGTTTGTTGGTTTCCCCCTTAGAAAGCGTGGAGTTACCTCAAACTCTCAGTTGATCCTCTTTGGCTTCTGCAAGGACGAAATCCCACGTTCACCGTTGACCTTTTTATAGGGAGATTAGTCTTCCAGCCAAGGGGCAGGGCTGATCCACAGCAGTTACGACCCTTCCTCTTTGTTCATCAGTGTGTGATTGTTATTCAGAAGTGAGGATTAGTGGAAACGACGTGTTCGGGACGTAGATCCCGCTGGTTTTTCTCAACCTGGAAGTAGACGCACCTCTGCTGGTGAAACCAATCGTAGAGGTTTTCAGTCTGGTGTTTGACACCTGCATGCTGACCGCCCTGCAGCACAATATCTGGGCCCAGCCATAGGTGTTTTGTTCTTGTTTTCTTGTTACTGTTTTTTTGTTTTGTTTTAAAAACTCCTTCCCGTCTGTCTCAGGTAGGCAAAAGTTACATGACAAGGAAGATGAAGATGACGGTTATGATATTTTGGCGAGAGTGAAAACAATCAGCTTTTCCTTCAGTTTTAATTGTTCTTCTTGAGTCACAGTTGCCTTGAACTCTCCCCTTACTTCTTCATCATCAATGCGTTTCTGGCCTCGGATCCAATCGCGAAGTGCGTCAGCTGGAAAACGAAGGCTTGTAATCGAAAGCCGAACGCGATTGAATCTGGGCCATGGGGTTTATTATTTCATCTGTTAAAACATTAGATGGCGGGAGACAGACAGACGTTTGCTTGTTCCATATCTCAGGATTCCTGCACTTGCGGTACTTTTCCAGTTGAAAGCTTTTGTTGAAGCTTCGTTCAAAGGGTTGGCGTGCTCGATGGGCAAGGTTTTTGGAGCTCTTCCAAAAGAATGCGCTTTAGAAGTTGCCGGTTTTTATTTTCTTCCTGTGTCTGATTATCCATAGTTTAGCATTTTGAAGTTCTCGTGTGTTGTTCTTTGATTTTACATATTGTCTGTTTGCTTTATTTTTTTAAGAAAAAGAGTCAGTCAAAGGAAGTTGTGGTTGCTTGCGTAGCTGAAATAAGTGAATGTCAAACTAAAGCCTTCTTATAAAAAGCGGCAGCGCTTTTTGCTCTGCAGAATCCCCTCTTTCTTGAGCATATCTTTATTTCACGTGCTCGAACAACGAAGTGAATCGTCAAAGAGCGGAGTGCTTTTTAAAACCGTTAAGTTGCCTCGTTAACTGTTACTCTGTCAGGCCTCAGAACTTCCTGTAATTTGGCGGTATCGACTACCCGAAGCCAAACCAGGTTCGAAACGGAAGCCATCGCCCCAATCTTTTTCGGAAGATCTGCGCTTATGACAAAAATAGCCAAAGCAAACCTTTGCAGCATGAAAACGATCTCTATATGCAAGCTTATCAAGTGAGGGGTGACCTTATGATCTTGTGAGGATTTATTATTATCTGTGGTCCAAAAAAGATTTGAAGCAGTTAACCAATGAGGTCGAACAACTCTTGGCACGTGCACGAAGGGTTGACGTGATTTGACACCTTAGAAATGCGAAGCAGAGTTCCAGCTTGACTAAATGTTGACAAGTTTACAACCTATTGTGGTACCCATGTCAACATTGGTGAAAACGGCAGGTTTCCGTAGTTGGTGGCACAGAACGCAAAAAGGGCGGCGTCAGATCTGTAAAACTTGCTCCCTTTTTGATTAACCAACAGATTAAATGTGCTGTTTTCAGGTGCGTTGACATTGGTGCCAAACTTGCTGTATTGAACATGTCGGAATGCTCTTAAACGTGTGCCAGTAGTGGGATTCTGTGTTTATTCTCTCTTTTTTGTTGATTTAGAAACGTTCTACTTAGTACCAGCACCAAAAAAACAAAACGAGTGTGTTCTTAATTCGGAGCTTGTACGTTGGTTTTTCCTGAAGGACTAGAGTTGACGTAGAACGACAGCGTATGACGCGTTACAAATGGCGAAAGCATTCATACCGTGCCTAAAACCCACAATAGCTTTCATTTCAAACCCATGTCATTCGTACGTTCCTGGTCGACGAAGCGTTACAAAGACAAAAACCATCAGTGTTTCTCGTTTTTCTTTGCAATCTTACGTGTGCATGCGAATGTGTCGTGTTATCGTTGATAAAGTGCATACATCAGAGAAGGAGGTGTGTGTTCAGAATAAAGCGTACCACTTCCTCAGCAGTGAACAGGATACAGCCATTCTCAGGGTTATTGTTAGACGTGTGGAGGAAACTAAACGAGTCCAATAGCTCAGGCCTCTCACCATGAAAGTTTGCATTAATGAAGAATCTTCTCGACAAAATCACTGGATTGAACTTCTGTCAGCGCATCATCTGCGTCAGCTGCCAAAGATAACGGTGATACGACTCTCTTTCAAACTTTCGAAAGTGCCCGCATGCTGGCAGAGGGCAGGGCCAATGGCTGATGGGCCGAGATGTACTACTACTATCGTATTACGACAACTACTATTAGATAAATGTACTAACGGAGGGGTGGTTGGACTTGAGCGGTGGTCCGCAGCTGTGCTGTGGCTTTGGTCAACATAATAACGTTAGATCTCTCTTACAATGCACCTGTTTCACTGTGAAGAGTGAATGTAATTTAACTATTGAAAATCAAGGTTGGTTCTATCAGACCTATAAGCTGCTATGAGACGTGTTAGGAACATTCCACTGGGGAGTTAAAAACAAACTAAAATGGCCAAATGTCTGCATGAAATGATTTATTTTTTTACTCTTCTTCTTTTCTGTTTGGTCGGGGCAAGGGGTGGGATCCTGGAATCAGCGTTCGACTGGTCCTGCTATGAAATTCTTGAGCCATGTAGGTTTTTAATCTCGATCGATTCGGCCAGTCGGTTGTTACAACTCAGTCGGATCCCAGTTTCTTTCTTTTAATTTCTGTTTTGTTTTCCCGAAACAACAACAACAACATTATATGCATTTCACAATCTCGTAGTAAGGAGAACGAGGGCTGCTATGACCCCATCTGAGAAGGTCAGCGTTTTACAGCTTTTTTTTTTTTCCGAGAGCTACCTTACCGATGATCAACCTCACGCCAGCCTTCGGTTAAAACTAACAGTCCGAGTTTCCAATGCAGGTCCAATCTCGGACTTTATCGTCAAAAATAGAGAGAAAACTATGCAAAAGGAATGCATACGATCCAACGGCTCTTAACTTGTTTTGTTTTCTTTGGCTTTTTTTTTTTCGTTTTCTGTCACTCAAACGGAAACAACCTAACTTGCAATGAAACTTGGCCTTATTATTGTTATTATTATTGTTTTAAGATCTTGATTCTTCGGAAGCCAACTAAGTTTCAGGGGCGACCGTGGGTTACAGACATGGTCTCTATGAGACTGGCCAGAAGGCCCCAGTTATAAGTGGTACGAATGTTGTGCATTTGTTTAAAATCAGGACAGTTTGCAATAAAGAAGGGGCCATCATGGGGCACCAGCAGTGCTAAGACCACGCTGCTATCTTATAAACTTAACGGGGAGTTAAATATGATGACAACATAAACCTGCATATGCGTATATATACATATATCAACGTATATACTTTTATGCAACACGTGTCCGGGTTCTATTTATGAACATTGAGATAAAAAAAAAAGTTTATAAGCGTTGTTGTTTTGCAAAAATGGTTTTACCATCTTAAATGTTTAATATTTGGGCAGGTGTGTTCTGTCTACTTTTTTGTCTCCGGTGAGCACACAGCATTGGATTTTATATGTACATCTGCAAACAGGAAGTACTCTGGCACAGGTGTGAACATGCCAGGTGGGAAGATTTTAATGAGAAAAAAAGTGATCTCGAGGTTCCACGATAAAAGAAGGAAAACCTTTGGAAAAAACTTAACTGACAGATATTGGGTAAACCAGCCGAATGTTGATTTGAATTAATGTTGAACGAATGCATTTTCTTTTAATCGGTAAAATAAAAGCATAAAAAAACAACAACATCGTCTCCGTGTGTCTTTCTTTCATACATTCCTGATCTGCAGGGCAATTTATCACATTGGGTGACTGAATGAACAGTATAATGCTCTTCTCACTCTTTTTGAACATTAATATAGGGCAAAAATGCAAACTCGATAATTATTGTCCATATTGAATGATAATGATATATATTCCGATACAAGTTGTTAATGTATCCAGATTTGAAAGAGTACCCCAACAATAACTGACGCCACAAAAAAACAGGATCCATTAAATGGCATAAGTTTTCGACCGATACATTTTCAGCTGTCAAACATTTGGTACATCTCTAATATAAACACATTTCTAGATTCTCATTGTTGCACATTTCTGCTGTGTGATTGGCTCTTAGATCATATAGAGCAGGAATCACCAAACTTGTTCCTGGAGGGCCGGTGTCCTGCAGATTTTACCTCCAACCCTAATCAAACACACCTGAACAAGCTAATCAAGGTCTTAAGCTGCGGTTACATTAGAGTTTGAGCATGCGAAATTCATACGTGCAGCGCTGCGAAAAGGGGCGGGAATAAACAAGCTTATTAGACATTTTTAAAAGCGAGCGATTGCTCCATGTTTTAAATTTCTGTCCAGAGATGTCATGTTTTGATCCTCGATTCTTCTCACGCAGTCAAGTGATGCGATTTCGCAGGTCAGAGTTCACCAAGCTTGAACTTTGCATCACTGCAACCTGCAAAACTTGACGCATTACCCTGCGGTTCCAGTCTGACGCATTCGCGTGCGTATGAATGGAAGTCTGTGGGAGGAAAAGCCCAGTGTGACCGCAGCTTTACTACTTGAAACACCCAGGCAGAGGTGTTGAAGCAAGTTGGAACTAAAACCTGCCACGCACCGGACCTCCAGGAACGAGATTGGTGACCCCTGATATAGAGTATAAGAGTCCAGAGCTGATCATTGTTATTGACATAAATTTCATCACGATTTGATATAATATCGTTTTATCAGCCCAGCCCTACTTCAGCCTATGTAATGTGTATTTATATAGCACATTTATCATGTAGGGCAGAGGAGGCCAACCCCGTTCCTGGAGAGCCACCTTCCGGCAGATTTCTGTTGCAACCCATATCAAACACACCTGCCTGTAATTATGCCGTGGTGTTCAGGTCCTAATTAATTGGTTCAGGTGTGTTTGATATGGGTAGCAACTGAAATCTGCAGGAAGGTGGCTCTCCAGGAATAGGGTTGGCCACCCCTGATGTACGGCTACACACCCAAAGCACTTTACAATCATAAGGGGCAGGGTCTCTCCACATCACTACCAGTGTGCAGCATCCAATTAGACGGCAGCCACAGGACAAGGACACCGGGGTGTGCTTACCACACACCTGCTATTGGTTGAGTGGAGAAAGTGATAGAGCCAATGGGCTATAAATAAATAAATATATATATATATATATATATATATATATATATATATATATATATATATATATATATAACACAGCTAGAGTTTTTCAGCCACTTCCAGTGAAAGCTTTATGTAACAATTTCAAATTTTATAAGGTTCCTTTTACAGCATCAAAGTAATGTAATTACAATACTTT